>NC_080423.1:18560631-18745570 GCF_029873635.1 Malania oleifera
ATGGAGAAGACAGAACCTGACCGAGGCTCTTCGGTCGCCTGACCTTGGAACCTCAAGCGCCTAAAGTTGATACTTCAGGAGCCTGAAGTCGAGTTCGGTTGCCTGAACTCTCATCTCTTTATGTGTTTATCATTGGAAAGAGGTTTTGATCTTGAGTGTGTATTCACATATAAAAACTAATTTTCATGAAGATCATGTTTTGAGAAAAACTTGTTTAGCTTGGTTGATTGATTTAAAATTCAAGAAGTACATAAACACATATTCATATATATTGTTCATTGGGCTTCTTATTGAAAAACCTACTTTGATTAAAATATTGGAACTTGAAGGAAAACTTTGTGATTTTTGATTAAGTTGTATTCAAGTCAATTTTTTGTTAAATAGCTCACTTCAAATATACTTGAGCATCTTTATAAAGTGAATCAAGAACCCTAGTAGACTCCAAAGCATTCTAAATATATTTTCACTTTGGAGTTTTGATTAAATACGAATTTGTGTGTTGACACATATCATACATCAAACAATTGTATCTTTTTTCATACATTCTTGAGCTTCAAGTTATATCATATGTTAATGTACTAGGAAATTGAATTGTACTCACAAGCTTTTGTTAGAAGCATTGTTTTGAGTGTTAGTTTTCAGATTTCATTGTAAACACGGTTTGGGTTGTGAACCGGGTGTGAGGAGGAAGTTGTACCTCTTGTGAGCAGCGGATAAGGAGGGAGCTGTACCTCTTGTAAGCAGCGGTTTGTAAGGGAAGTTCCATCCCACTTTAAGGAGCAGGGTTTTTAGTGAATCCTTGAGTGGTTGCCCAAGGAGAGGACGTAGGTCAAGTCGGCTGAATCTCGTAAAATCGCGTTTGTCTTCTCTCTTCCTTTTACTCTTTATTTTCTGCGTTATATTTAAATTGAATATATTGCATGCATAGATAGGATTGCCATACTCACACATAATTGAGCAACTAGAAGTAGTTGGTAAACTTATAAGAAGTGTGTAAAAGAAAATTAAGTGAAATTTTTTTAATATCCAATTCACCCCCCCTTTTGGGATTACACCTTAATCAACATTTGGTATCAGAGCAGGTTTACTTAGACTTGATAGTTAATTTGTAAAACGATCACATGACACACATTGGTGTAACTCCATTTGGTGAGGGACACTTATCCACTAAACCCCCCATTTTCTGTGGTGTAAATTACACCTATTGGAAACGTAGGATAAGCATATATTTACTGAACATAGAATGGAAAGTTTGGAAAATTGTGACTAAGGGAAATCAAATTCGCATGAAAGTAATTGATAAGATTAATGTACCTAAAACTGAAGATGAATATACTGAAGAGGATTGGAAGTTAGTTCAAAGCAATGCTGCAGCCATGAATATACTTTTCTGTGCACTAGATGTCAATGAATTTAATAGGGTAATGACATGTAACTCAACTAAAGAAATTTGGGAAAAATTAGAAGTTACATATGAAGGCACTAAGGAAGTAAAGGATAGCAGGATAGGCATGCTCACTAGTGAATATGAAGCATTTAAAATGATGGTTGATGAATCCATACAATCCATGTACACTAGATTCACACACATCATTAACTCTTTAAATGCTCTTGGAAAAACTTACCCTTCTTATGAGCTGATCAGGAAAATACTCAGGGGATTAACTCTGGTGTGGGAAGCTAAAGCTACTGCAATAGCAGAAGGGAGAAACCTCAAGGAGATGAGCATGGACGAACTCATTGGCTCACTTATCACCTATGAGCTGGCGATAAACGAGAGGAAAAATGAACAAAGCAAAGCTAAGAAGGTCACTGCACTTAAGACATCATCAAGCTACTCAAGTGAAGAAAGCAATTCTGAAACGGATGATGACATGGCCTTACTAACAAAGAAGTTCGGAAAGTTCTTAAAGAAGAACAAAAAGTTTAACAGAAAATTTCGGAACTCTAAATCAAAAAGAGGAGAGCAAAGCTTGAAGAAAAAGAATGATCCACCAACATGCTACAATTGCCGAGAAGTTGGACACATCAAGCCCGAGTGCCCCAAACTCATGAAAGCTTCAAGGAAAAAGAAGAAGGTGCTGAAAGTCGGCTGGGATACACACAACACTAGCAGTTCAGAATATGAATCCAGCGACGACGAGGTTGCCAATCTGTGTCTAATGGCACATGATGACTTTGACGTACTATCATCTCGTTCATCATCTTCATACTACTCTAGTGAATCTGAAAATGAAAATGATATGATCACATGATGAACTGAAATAAGAATACATATACACTATTAAAATACTTGAGAAGAAAACAAAGAAAATTTCTGAGTTAAGAAGCCAAGTCAAAGAACTTTCAAATCTTGTTGAAAACCAAAATGAATCCCATGCATCTTTCATGAAGGATAAAGAGCTGAAAATTGAGGAATTAGAAAAGGACTTGAAAGAAAAATTTGAAATTCTTTGTAAATTTACCAAAGGACAAAACAACTTTGAAAAGCTCTTAGGATCTCAAAGAAATTCTCTAGAAAAAAAAGGGTTCGGTTTTAATGGTAAAGAAAATATAAGGAAAAGACAACTTTACATGGGATATTTCACAAAAGAATCAAAGTCATTTGTCCCAACTAAGAAACATTATAGATATACTACATGCTTTAAATGTAGAAGGTTGGGTCACACACAATTTGATTGTCCTTTAAAAAATAAAGATGTAAAAATTAGGAGAGTATGGAAGGTGAAAGGTCAAACTAGCACTAACCCTCCTGGACCCAAGACAATCTAGGTACCAAAGCTAATTGTTTAATTGTATCTTGCAGATTTGCTTAAGAACCACTTCTTCAAAAAATAGATGGTATATGGGTAGTGGATGCTCACGTCACATGACCAGAGACAAATCAAAATTCACATCCTTCACACTCAAGGATGAAGGGTTTGTTACTTTTGGAGATAATGCTAAGGGAAGGATCACAGGTGTCGGTAAAGTCGGTAATGATTCCTCACTCATTATTGATGATATTTTATTAGTTGAAGGCCTAAAGCACAATTTATTGAGCATAAGTCAACTATGTGATAAAGGGTACAAAGTATCATTTCAACATGACAAGTGCATAGTTGAACACAAAACTGATAATAAGATACTGTTCATTGCTAAGCGACATGAAAACGTATATACCACAAGTTTTGATAACCTAACTTCACAAAGTGTAACATGCTTATCTGCTATGAATGAAATAAGTTGGATTTGGCATAGGAGACTAGGACACGCAAACATGGATTTAATTTCAAAATTAGTTAAGAAAGAATTAGTTAAGGGACGCCCAAGACAAAATTTGTAAAAGATAAAATTTGTGCTGCATGCCAACTAGGAAAACAAGCAAGAACAAGCTTTAGGAAGAAGAAAGAGATCTCCACTACTAGGCCACTTCAAATGCTACACTTAGACTTATTTGGACCAAACCAAATTCAGAGTTTAGGAGGAAAATCATACGCCTTTGTCATAGTTGATGACTTCTCAAGATACACATGGGTACTATTCTTAAATCATAAAGATGAAGCATGTGAAAATTTTATAAATCTATGCAAGAGAGTACAAAATGAAAAGGGATATACAATTACCAAAATTCGAAGTGATAGGGGTAGAGAGTTTAAAAATCAAGGCATGGAAGACTATTGCAACTCATTAGGTATTGGCCATAATTTTTCAGCTCCTATAACTCCACAACAAAATGGCGCAGTTGAAAGAAAGAATAGATCTATACAAGAAATGGCCAGAACAATGCTTAACGAACATAGATTACCCAAATGCTTCTAGGGCGAGGCAGTGAATACCGCCTCCTATGTACTAAATAGAGTTCTAATTAGACCATCACTTAATAAGACTCCTTACGAGTTATGGAATGGCCATAGACCAAGCATATCATATTTTTATGTTTTTGGCTGTAAGTGTTTTGTGCTTCGAGACAATGAGCATTTAGGAAAATTCGATGTAAAATCTGATGAAGGTATCTTCCTAGGGTATGCCTTAGATAGTAAAGCTTTTAGAGTGTACAATAAACAAACATTGACGGTCATCGAATCTATTCATGTAGTGTTTGATGAGACAAATCCCTTTTCCAAAAGAATTGATGAAGATGAACCTAAATTAAACAAAGAACTAAAAGAACTATCAATTGTGAATGATTCAGAAAAGAAAATTGAACTTAGAGAACCATCCATTGAAATTGAAGAAACTACAACTGAGGTAAATGCACCACCCAGAGAATGGAAATACATAAAGAATCATCCCATAGATCAAATAATACGTGAACCACTACTAGGAGTTTCTACTCGCTCCTTTCTTAGGAACATGATGAGTCATTGTGCATTTTTATCACAAGAAGAACCTAAGAATGTGAGTGAAGCTATAGAGGATGAATCTTGGGTGCTATCCATGCAAGAGGAATTACAATTTGAAAGAAATAGAGTATGGACTTTAGTTCCCAGACCAGAGGATAAGTCAATCATAGGAACCAAATGGATATATAAGAATAAGAAAGATGAAAATGGAATAGTTGTGAGAAATAAGGCTAGATTAGTAGCTTAGGGATATAACCAAGAAGAAGGTATAGATTTTGAAGAAACATTTGCCCCTGTAGCTAGGATGGAAGCCATACGAATGTTATTAGCATACACGACGTTTAAGGATTTCAAGCTATATCAAATGGACTTGAAAAGCCTATTTTTAAATGGCTACATAAATGAGGAAGTGTATGTAGAACAACCCCCAGGGTTTGAAAACCATAAGAACTTAGATCATGTTTATAAACTAACAAAGGCCTTGTATGGTTTAAAGCAAGCTCCTAGAGCTTGGTATGAAAGGCTAAGGGGATTTTTGTTAGAAAATGGATTTATAAGAGGAAAGATAGATACAACCCTGTTCATAAAGACTAAGGAGGATGATATTCTCCTAGGGCAAGTATATGTCGATGACATCATTTTTGGCGCTACCGATAAAGAATTGTGTACTGAATTTGCCAATACCATGCAAAATCAATTTGAGATGAGCATGATGGATGAACTAAATTTCTTCCTAGGACTTCAGATTAAACAAGCAAATCATGGAATTTTCATAAATCAATCAAAGTATGTTAGAGACCTACTCAAAAAATTTAACATGGAAGACGGAAAAATACTAGGTACACCTATGAGCACTTCAATGAAATTAGATAAAGATGAACGAGGTATATCAGTAGATGTCAAACTATATCGTGGAATGATAGGTAGCTTGTTATACCTGATTGCCAGTAGACCAGATATAATGTTTAACGTATGTTTGTGCGCAAGATTTCAGTCTGCTCCAAAAGAGTCTCACTTGCTAGCTGTTAAACGTATACTTAGATATTTGATAGGAACCGTGGACATTGGGTTATGGTATCCTAAGCACACATCATTTGAGATTCTTAGTTATTCAGATGCTGATTATGCGGGTAGTAAAGTGGATAGGAAGAGCACTAGTGGTACTTGTCACTTCTTAGGACACTCCTTGGTCTCTTGGGTTTCCAAGAAACAAAATTCAGTCGCTCTTTCCACAGCTGAAGCTGAATACATAGCGGCAGGTAGTTGTTGTGCTCAAACGCTTTACATGAAGCAACAACTGAAGGATTTTGGATTAAACTATGAAACAATTCCCATAAGATGCGATAATATGAGTGCAATAAATATCTCAAAGAATCCCATATTACATTCACGAACTAAGCACATCGAAATACAACATCACTTTCTTCGTGACCATGTACAAAAAGGGGATATAAGACTTGAGTTTGTATGCACAGATGAACAATGGGCCGATATATTCACGAAACCACTTGCAGAGGATAGATTTATACAAATTCGACGTGAATTAGGTCTCATGCATAGTCGAGAGGTTGCTTAGAATCATGATTTAATGATATAATTCAGGGGGAGTAGCATCTCTTACGACTTAATCACTTGAACGTGCATATTATTAATATTATTAATATTTGGTATCAACATTTGGATACATTCAAAACCTTAAGATCTCTAAAGAGAAAAGATCATAAGGTTGCATCTACTCATGCTTTATTTGTTTACATTTTTTTGTTGATGTCAAAAGGGGGAGAAAATTTGGAAAAGCAAAAATAATAAAATGGAAGCAAAGAGTCTGGGTAAAACCAACTTGCAAAGGGTGAGATATTCAAAGGGAGACATCTAGCATATTACATACATTTTGAGCATATTTCATATATTAATTGATTCAGGATAAATACTTTACGTATGAACATGAGCATATTGTCATTCATTGAATAACTGATGCATTAATTGAGGGGGAGCCTTGTTAGGCGTAACCCATTATATATATTTTTGCTCGTGTATTTGTCATCATCAAAAAGGGGGAGATTGTTGACTCTACAAATCCAATCTTGTTTTGATAATGACAAATCACTTGGTATTTGATCTATGCATTGAGTTTGTGAATAGGAACCATATTAAGCATGCACAGAAAGATAACGAGTCATGGAAGCCATAAAGTAAAGCTGACACATCTCAGCAAGATCCATGGAACTCAAAGTGTACGGGAATCAAGATGCAAGCGGCAAAGTTCAAGAATATCTTGGGAAAAGGTATTTAGAACTCATGTATTAACATTTTCATATGATTTAATTTGAGGCTCATTATAACTTAGAATGGTTTTAGGATTCATGCATTTCATGTACATCATTAGGAAACTCTCATGGACCTTGAAATGTTTTCAAAATCATGAAAAATATATTTTATGAAAGACCAAAGAAAAGAAGCCAAGCAGGTCTTTTAGTTAGAAATGAAAATTTGAGAGAATGGGGAGTTCGGTTGCCTGAACTCAAACCTCAGTAGCCTGAAGAATTTCTTCGGTTGCCTGAAGATTAAGTTCAGTCACCTGAAGAATTAAATGGAGAAGACAGAACCTGGCCGAGGCTCTTCGGTCGCCTCACCTTGGAACCTCAAGCGCCTGAAGTTGATACTTCAGGAGCCTGAAGTCGAGTTCGGTTGCCTCAACTAGCGGGAAAGCCTAAAAATTAGCTCTTTATTAAAAAGACACGCGAAATATCTTATTAATCCAACGACTGAGATTAATTCTAAGGGTAATATAATATATATTATGAATATCTAAACCCTAGAACATAAGCTAAGGGACACAACAAGAAATATATACTTCTCATTGCAAGATTTGAACCCTAGAGCCGGTTTTCTGCACTTCAATCTTTTTCCATCTTCGTTTGGGAAAATCTCTACTAAAATCAAAAGGGCATTCATTCATTCAACTAAACTTTGATCCAGTATTAAGGTTTGATCTGTCAAGTTATTACTTTTCAAGAACCTCTCATCTCTTACGTGTTTATCATTAGAAGAGGTTTTGATCTTGAATGTGTATTCACATATAAAAACTGATTTTCGTGAAGATCATGTTTTGAGAAAAACTTGTTTAGCTTGGTTGATTGATTTGAAATTCAAGAAGTACATAAACACATATTCATATATATTGTTCATTGGGATTTTTATTGAAAAACCTACTTTAATTAAAATTTTGGAACTTGAAGGAAAACTTTGTGATTTTTGATTAAGTTGTATTCAAGTCAAATTTTTGTTAAATAGCTCACTTCAAATATACTTGAGCATCTTTACAAAGTGAATCAAGAACCCTAGTAGACTCCAAAGCATTCTAAATATATTTTCACTTGGGAGTTTTGATTAAATACGAATTTGTGTGTTCACACATATCATACATCAAACGATTGTATCGTTTTTCATACATTTTTGAGCTTCAAGTTATATCATATGTTAATGTACTAGGAAATTGAATTGTACTCAAAAGCTTTTGTTAGAAGCATTGTTTTGAGTGTTAGTTTTCAGATTTCATTATAAACACGGTTCGGGTTGTGAACCGGGTGTGAGGAGGAAGTTATACCTCTTGTGAGCAGTGGATAAGGAGGGAGCTGTACCTATTGTAAGCAGCGGTTTGTAAGGGAAGCTCCATCCCACTTTAAGGAGCAGGGTTTTTAGTGAATCCTTGAGTGGTTGCTTAAGGCGAGGACGTAGGCCAAGTTGGCTGAACCTCATAAAATCGCGTTTGTCTTCTCTCTTCCTTTTACTCTTTATTTTCCGCGTTATATTTAAATTGAGTATATTGCATGCATAGATATGATTGCCATACTCACACATAATTGAGTAACTAGAAGTAGTTGGTAAACTTATAAAAAGTGTGTAAAAGAAAATTAAGTGAATTTTTTTTAATATCCAATTCACCCCCCTCTTGGGATTACACCTTAATCAACAAGAAATTTTCTTCAAAAAAAAAGGGGGGGGGGGGAAGAAAAGAAAAGAAAGAAAGAAAAAAGAAGACCCAATAAGTGGAGTATGAATCACTTCAGATTTTGTTAAAGGTGTACTTGATACTACTTCATTGTTTACAACAACAATATTGTCATCAGTATGAGCATATTGTCGAGAGAGAGTTATGGTTTGAATCATGGGGATATCTCTTTGATTGTTCTTTCCACCAAGTATTTTTCCCAGTTTGCTTTAATTTTCCTTATCTATTTCTTTCGTAGCTCTCACCCAGTGGCCTGTCATTACAACCTTGATTAAAGACCTTTCGATCTCTAATTTTTGCATTTGACTACATTAGTGGAGAGGATTCCTGAAAATTGGACTTATGGGGTTAAGTTTTGAGAGAATTCTTTTGGTTTTAGTTGTTCTACTGTTATTTGAATTTGCTAGTGGTTTAGAGTTAAATTGACTATATCACACACACACACTCAAGGTCTTAGCCTTAGGTTGAAGTAAACACCTAACTAGTTGATGTTGTCTATAGTGGTCTTTTATTTTGTTTTCTTTTGTTTGAGGACAAACAAAGTTTTAAGTTCAGGGGTGTTTGATGACTGACATATATTAGAATAAATTATCACTTCTTAACTTTAAACTTTGGTATAATTTTATTTATTTTTGTCGATTTTAGGCTTCACTGCGGTCATTTAATTTTATTTCAGATTTGAAGAAAAGAAAGACCCAAAGCCGTGCATTGTGATCATTTTAAGTGCATCCGGCTTGACGTGAAGCGTAACCGTGTTTGAAGCTGCGTTGTGCATGGGCCATATGAGAAGCCATGTGATTTTGGATTAAAAAAAGGAGCAATTTTGGACATTTAAAGAAAAATTAAATATATATATATATATGTATGTATGTATGTATGTATGTATGTATGTTAGGTGCTATACACCAAGGAAAAGCTGGGAAGATTAATTTTGAAAAGTCAAAATTAGTGGTTGGAGTTGAGAGAATGCATCTGGGCTTTAAGCATTAAGCTTTGGCAGCCCATGCGTGAAGGGGAAAAGTTGGGGAGTCTCGGGTATGTGTGGAGGCTAGAAGAAAATTAAAATAGGCCCACGAGGTGACTTACCTATGTAGCAAGCCCATGTGGAGAGTGGAGGCGTTGGAGGGTTCTTTAGTTTAGGGTTTTAATTAAATAAATAAAAAGGAATGGGGGGCTTCTGTTTTTTGGATTTTGGAGGCGTCACTGAACAGAAGAGAGACACGCACAGCAGCGTGGGGGAGTGGCTGGCTGCATAAAAGAAAAAAATAATCCTTGGGGGAACAAGAAGGCTACACACGATAGTTGGGGCCGGGTGTGATTTTTCTTCTATTCTCTGGAGAAAAGAAAATATGGTGAATTCGTTTATGTGGAATTTAATTTTCAGCATGAACTAATTTTCTTTATTTTAGGAAAATGATGTAATATAGTTTTAAACTATGCTTACTTTTCTATGCTAATTTGAAGTAATTTTGTTCTACGATTGTCTAATTTATTTTGAGCTTATTGCTTTTAATCAGCTGACCATTAATTAGATGATTTTGATCTTGTGATTTGCTACCGAAAGGGGAAATTATAGGATAGATATTGGATATTTTAGCATAGGTAAATATAGAGATCGAAATACTTGTATGAACCTATGTAGTATTAAAATCGTGGGTCTTATGACATTCTTGTTTTATTAATTTGCATACTCTTATGTTAAATAATGAACAAGAATAGTTTCCAATTGACTATTGAAAGAGGCTTTTGGGAAGAATTGGAAATTTGCTAACAAACAAAGAAAATGAAATCTTATTAGTTAGATTAGTAAAGCATAGTGATAAACCAGGTGAAATCGATTTCCTAAAAGTTTTTTTTCTCATTAATTTGATACTTGGCAAACAATTTTATTTTCCTTTGAATAGTTTCTTTAAAGTGATTTTATTTCAATTTGCATTTACAAAACTCTTAGTTTCTTTCTAAATAAAGTCAAGATTAGTATAATTTTGGTACTTGTCAAAAGTAAGTTACCAATCCTTGAGGACGATACTCTTCTCATCGTTTTACTACAAAACTACGATACTGTGCACTTGCAGTTTTGCACCGATCATTAAAATAAAGGAGAATCTTCGTGCTTAGCTGAAGCCTCCCAGATACTTCCTTTTCTCAAGTAAACATGACTCACCCATCTTGACCACAAGAATCCTTCTAGTCTTGGATATTCCATAGGGTTTTTGTGAGAAGAGCTATGTTCCAACTTTTGAGGTCCATGACCCCAAGGCCACCCTCCTTTTTAGGCAAACACACATCTTTCCAAGCAACTAGGGTCTTCTCCTACCTCCCCACAGGAAAGCCCTATAGAGTTTGACCATATGAGTCATCATAGAGTTGGGAATGGAGAATATAGAAAGCCTAAAACATTCCACCCCTACGCCACTAAATTTATAAGTTCTAGTTTTCCAACATAGGATAAGGAGTACCCTGGCTAGGAGCCTATTAGGTTACCAATTCTATTGATGAGAGGAGAATAATGCATTGAATTCAATCTTGTGGATGCCAAGGGGATACCCAAATATCTGAAAGGAAATTCCCCCATTGGAAAACCAGTTAAACCTTTAATAGATTCCAGGTTGCTTCCATTAATGTCTGCACAGTAAAGGTTAGATCAGCCTTGAACATTCAGAGAACAAATTCAAACATTCCATGATCTTCTTTACTGAAGAGTAATCTCCCCTAGCAAACAAAATCAAGTTATCAGCAAATGCCAGGTGGGTGATCTTTTAATCCCCACATTTTGGATGGAATATGTAATCAGGGCTGTTATCCAAAGACATAAGCAATCTCAAGAGATAATCCATACAAATCACAAACAATAAAGGGGATAAAGGGCCTCCTTGTCTGAGCCCCTTCTTGTCTTCAAATAAACCATACATACCTCCATTTACAGATAGAGAATAGGTAGTATTTCCCACACATTCCATCGCCAAACCCACCATGACCATATGACACTTAAGGTATTCCAACGTACTTCTAAAAAAACTCCAAGAAATCGAGTCATAGGCCTTTTTGAGGTATATTTTAAGCATACATCTTGGAGAGACTCTCTTTATTGCATATTTCATAATCAGCTCCTGCACCAAGTAAATGTTTTCAATCATGTATCTCTAACTAATGAAGGCAGATTGAGCTTTATTCACCAGAACATCCAGCCACAGCTTAATCCTATTGGCTAAGATTTTTGCAATAACTTTGTAGACAACATTGCAATAGGAAATGAGTCTAAAATCCTGCATTGTGTTTGTATGCTATAACTTGGCTATTAGAGCAATTGCAATTTTGCTAATCAGTTTGAGGAGCTTCCCATTAATAAAAAAATCCTTAATTGCCAAAGTGAAGCTCTCATCCCTCTTTTGGAGGGACGCTCGGCCATGACTGAACCTCACTGTGGAGATCTTGATTTGATTTGATTTTGAAGTTGAAACACTGATGCTAAGATGAAATCTTCATTTTAAATTTATTTCTCTTTGGAGTTTCGAACCTATTTAATAAATGGGTCGGGTTTGAGTTGACTTGTTTATAAACGATTTAACTTGTATCAAATTCAAATCTGATTTAAACGGACAGGTCACGAGTTACCTATCAAGTTTCAACCTATTTTGCCCCCCCTAAATAGGAGAATTTTTGTGTAAGGTAATAGATCTACAACATAGATTTAACATGATTATTCTTTCTACTTCTTTTATCTTGACTTAAGTATTGCAAAGATTATAAGAATATACTTGGAACTTTCAACTTTTTCTATCACAGGAAATCAATATTATATATTAGTTTTACATATTTTGGAGGAGGTAATATTATTTATTTATTCGTAATATTTATCATTTTTAGTATATTTATCGTCTTATGAAATAAATTAAGCAAAAATAAAATAATATTACATTTTTTGTTGAAATGAATAAGTTAATAATGAATAGAATAAAATTTTGAATGGATTTGTGTTTAAAGATCTCTTCAAAATTAAGATGATTAAATAATTAGATGGGAGGAGATAGACAATTTTACAATTTTAGTTTAATAACTCACAAATAATCAATATTTATAGTTGAAAGTCTTCAAGACATCCAAACAAAAAAAAAAAAAAAAGAAAAAGAGAGAGAAGAAAAAGAGAAAGAGAAGAAAAAGAGAAAAGAGAAAACAGAAAAGAGAAAAGGAAAAGCGATGTTTCCAAATACGTTAAAACAAAATTCTTTTCTTGTGAGAGGGGTTTTTATTTTCTTGCGGGTTCCACACCTTTCCTCTCTCTCTCTCTCTCTCTCTCTTAGGGTTTCCCGGTTGCAAGTCGATTCCTTAGCGCTCGCAGTATCATCAATCTACTGAATCGACTGTTTGCTCCAAGATTTCTCCATTTTCTTCTGGATTTAGAGCTCATAGTTTGATTCAAAATGGTTATTGACTTCAAACCTTCAATTTGTTTTCAGATCTTATCTTTTTGCTTTTCAACAATTTCTTGTTTGATTTACTCGTAATTTACTGTTTTGTTATCATTAATACTTAGATTTAGATATATGTGTCTGGAATTTCATTTTTTCAGGAAGGTGGAGGCAATTTGGATGTGCAAATAGAGTCCCTCTTGAATGTGGAGAAGCAAATGAGGCTAGCCGGAGATGTCTCGGGCACGAAGAAGGCTGTGACGGACATTCTTCAACTCTGCTTCGAGGCTAGAGCGTGGAAGACCCTCAATGACCAGATTGCTTTGTTGTCCAAGCGGCGGGGTCAGCTCAAGCAGGTACGCTAAAAAATAGCGACTTTTAATTGTTCTGTAATGTTATTTTGAGTTCACAAGGAGCAGCGTTTTGTGGGTGCTGGTTAAATGGAGCATCAGGGTTTTGGGAGTTGGGAGTTGGTGATTGAAGATATAATTGGACTCTATATGTCTAGTTTATTGACGGTGCACGTGATCTGATCGTGCAATATTTATTTTGGCGCTGGGTTATGCTTATGATTTTTTGACTGGTTAGGTATATGGACTGCTGTCTATGTTTGAGCGCAGAAATTGGTAATTGTGCAGGCACAATTTTTTGGCTTCCACTGGTAACATTATTGGACTGTTAGTTTCTTATTAAGCAACTTTGTTCCATGATTATGTAAATTTATGTGAACTTGTGGGCTCTTGACTGTGATATAACAATGGGATTTGTATTTTGCTCACATGTACTCCTGCAATGCTGTCTAAATTGATTAAAGAATATGAAATTTGGGACCTTGAACTTTATTAAGACTTTGGATTGGTAATTTTCCTATATGCATCCACATTAGGGTGGGTGCAAATTTCTTATGGAAACTGAATGTCCAATAATTATTGGCTGTTCAAAGTCCATCATATTGATAGAGCTATTGGGAACGTGTGGTCAACTCAAGAATGATGATGTAAAATTTGAACAACGATTTTATCTTAAAGAAACACATAGACTAAAAAAAAAAAAGAATTTCAAATCATCTAAGTATGATGAGACAATGAATTCTTCCATTTGCGTAACTCATTTCGTTCAATATTAGGAAAATTTCACATCAAATGTTTTTATAAAATTGTATGTGGTTTTTTGGACATCTTTGTAAAGTCCAAACGTGGAAATATTCATTTCCGCATGCTACACGCGTATGCTTGTTGAAGACTTGATAATTGCTCTTGCTGATTAGTCATAAAATTTGAAGTTTTAATTGCTTTTGCTTTTCATGCTTAAATATTGCTACACGTACCATTGTATTGATTATTTTGGATGCACCGTTTCAATGTTTTTAGCAGATTATGTTAGCTATGACTTTGATCCTTCTTGTTCTCAGAAAGTAGTGTTCACAAACTTCTCTTTCTGTTGGTCAGTTGTAATGTTTTTGGCAGTGTTGTTCATGGGGTTATCTTTCCTTACACAGGCCGTTACTGCAATGGTTCAGCAAGCTATGCAATATATTGATGAGACACCAGATATTGAGACTTGTATAGAGCTCATTAAAACGCTTAATAGTGTTTCTGCAGGAAAGGTGAGTTTACTGCTGTTAGAGCTCCTACTTATACTAGTGAATTATTTTCTTGTTTATTTTGTTGCTTCATTCAGATTTATGGTTTTTTAGATATATGTCGAAATTGAAAGGGCTAGGCTGATAAAGAAGCTTGCAAAGATTAAAGAAGAACAGGGACAAATAGCTGAAGCTGCAGATTTGATGCAAGAAATTGCGGTCAGTGTCAACTGTGTAATTTGGCAATGGCTTGCATGGATTTTTCTGTTATTATAAGGAAGCTCAACAATTGCTGCCCACTCCCTTATTGATGGTATTGATTCGCAGGTGGAAACATTTGGTGCTATGGCAAAAACTGAGAAAATAGCATTTATTCTCGATCAAGTAAGGTTCCCCCCTTTTTGAGCCACACACACACACACACACACACACACCTACACCCACCCACATTCCCACTCTCTCTCTCTCTCAATCTATTAGGCTATCATTTTTCTTTAGTGGAAGGGCGATATTTTGAGGCACAATTGGCAATGCTAATTTTGGGCTCATATTTGAAATATTTTTTTTAGGTTCGTTTGTGTCTAGATCGCCAGGATTATGTTCGTGCACAAATTCTCTCAAGGAAGATTAGTCCAAGAGTTTTTGATGCTGATATTTCAAAAGAAAAGAAAAAACCTAAAGAAGGTGATAGTGTTGTGGAAGAGGCTCCTGTTGATATACCCTCATTGTTGGAGTTGAAGCGAATCTACTACGAACTTATGATACGGTACATGAGTGCTTTCCTTTCGTTTTTTTCTTATTTTATTTGTCCTGATAATATTTTAACAGTTTAAGAGGCCAACTTATGCTTTTAAATTTTTTTTTTTAAAGGGGTGAACTATATGTATTGCATAAACCTGCATTTTGATTAACACATTTTTGAAACTATAACTCCAGTGTGAGATTAATTGCATAATTACTCCCTGTGATGCAATGACCTATTGTATTGCACTGAATCTAAAAATACTAATAATTTGCATTTTGAGTAACATGTAGTGTTCTAGAATGCGGATACAGTCACAGTACATTTGAACATGTCTGTTCTAAGAAGAGAAATAAGTTGGAATTCCAAAGGCTCAGTGATCCAGCTATACCAACAATAATCTACTTGCTAGTTTTTCTTAATTTTTACTAGGTTAGTGCATGGTATGAATACAAATCGATAAAATTCAGGAGAACTATAATCAGTAAACAACTTGTGCATGTTAAAAATAAGAAATTCCTTTCGTGGAAGAATTTCCCCCTGGTTCTCAAAATCTCCTCATGCATTTATGAACAGTCATCTCACTTTTTAACTTGCTCTGCATCGTGGGATTCCCATAGGCATATTTTTTCTCAATGTTGAAATAGTATGTTTATGTTTTGCCATTTCAATAGCATTATATTGGTTATTAGGATTTAAGTTATTTAACCACTACCCTGAAATATTAAGATTTTCATGAAGCTGGTTGCTCCATAGTCCCTTACAAATAGCCCATGGCAGGTCTCATATCATTGTCAACAATCCGCAAACCCAAAGAGGCTATATGATCCTTACAATAGCAAACTCATTCCAAAACATTAAATCTAACACTAAATTGACAAAATTTTCCCTCTATTCTCCTTAGTATATGTTGAAATTTTTCACTCTCTAGATGTGATCTAGTTTTTCAATGTCATGGAACATCTAATTAATGGAGTGTGCTGCACATGTAGACCAATAGATTGTGTCAAACTCCTGCTATAGTGCCTCCTAGCAGCAACATAATATCCTTAAAATTAAAATGGAAGTTCTATAGGACAGCTGTAAGACTAGCTATGCTATATGGAGAATGTTGAGCGACTAAGAAACAAAATATCCAGAAAGTAAAAGTTCCAAGATGGGAATGCTAAGATGGATGAGTGGTATAACGTTAAAAGATAAATTGAGGAATGAACATATTCACGGTAAATTAGGCATAGCTCTTATAGAAGATAAGGGAGGAATGTCTAAGATTTTTCGGGCACCTGCAACGGTGGACAAATAGTGTGCCAGTGAGGAAGAGTGAGTTACTGTGAGGTCCAGTAAAAGGGATAGAGGTAGACCTAAAAAACTTAAAATGAGATAGTAAGGATTTAATAGCCTTGAATTTGTCGAAGGAAATTGTCCGTGATTGTGTAAATTGGTGGAAAAGGATTCATGTAGCCGTCTCGACCTAGTAATATGTAAGGCTTTGTTTGTTGTTGTTGCTGGTGTCCATGAGTACTATTTTTTTTTTTTTGGCTCAAAAAAACATACACTGCTTTGAACAATTTTTTGCGTAATAAACATGCTTTGTAAAGGTATCAAGTGCTCCAACAAATTTCAGAAGAACAGTTCCTATTGGATAATAAATGAGCATAAGCATTCTCCTGCATTGATCTGTCCAGCCACTCACTGTGGTTGTGCATCCACTTCCCTTCCATCTTTCACAAAAATCTATCAACAAAGTCCCTTACTTCTTCCACATTTTAGACAAGGCATTCATAACCAGCATCCTTACTAGCTTTTGCATCTGCCATAGTTAATACATGGATCTTATTGCTTCAAAGAGTGTGCAAGCATCGATCATCCACTTTGATACAGCAAGATCACATTTTCCCTTTGCTTTGTCATTTTGTCGCACACTCTTAGCTGTAGGTTGAGCTCTCTTAATTATAGGTTCAGCTCAAGGAGTGGTTCTTGGCATAAAATAGTTATGATAGATGCAGGCAACCTTCCTTTCTTCCCTGTTTGGAACTATAGCCCTTCTGTGCTGATTTTCTCCAATAAATGTCCTTTCATTTAGACTTTTTGGGTGGCATAGAACTTGATAAAATCTCATCATCATCATGTTTCATATGTACTTTACATAAGCTTTCCAGCATGGACAAAATGGGTTCTGTTCATCAGTCAATTTCTGTGTGTGTGTAACGTAGGACAAGTATGGAAAGTTATATATAGAGATAGAATTGGGAGAAGGAAGAAGAAGCACAGCAGAACCTGCGGGGGAGAGAGAGAGAGAGGAAAAACTGCAATATGATTCAAACAATAACTTTACATTGATGAGCATGTCCAGCAGTTAAACCACTAATATAACTAACATATATTTACAAATATGACCCAATTAAATGCATAATTACAATTACTAAAAGAAGTCACTAAAAAAATACGAAGAGGTCCTCCATGCATATATGCCCTAAACCTCCTTAAGCCTACACCTAACTTACGTGTGCCGAATGGGCAGCCAAGGGGATATAGGTGGTCCTCCATCAGTTTGTGTTGCTATATAGTCTACGAGAGCTTTCATTTGGTAAAATATGTTCGGGTACTCTCCTACAAGGTTCTACTTCACCATTTACATTAACTAAATGTTGTTTAAGGCAATGCATGCCCCTACCTGCTAAAAGTTTTGGGCATATCAAACAAGTAAATTTTTTGCCCCTCTTCCACATGCTTCATCAATCTCCCTGCATGATGTTGTTTAAAGCTATTCAATCCTCCACCTGCTAAAATGTTTGGACTGTACCATGCAACTTATCCCCTCTTCCACAGGCTTCATCAATCTCCCTGCAATGTCCTCATGCTGGAACAATTTTTTCCTTAAGAGCCTTTTTGAGGAGATGAACCTGTTGTAGATTCTGGTGTTAGGATGGCTGGTGTAGACATGCAGCACTACCAACACTATTTGTAGTCATTCTTGAATGCCAATATTCTGCAAACTGTCACAACTTAAACTTAAAATTAGTACCATTTGTTACCACTATAATCTTTCAGTTGATAAGGCTAGTTTATTTTTTAGATAACATAAATAAATATGAAATGGGACGAAGGTTAATTTATCAAGCACAAGTTAGGTATACACATATGGGCGTTGGCTTGGTTATTTTATCGAACGCATGGTATTTACTGATGCAGAGGCATAGCAGGTAGAGAGTTGGCTTAATTGTATATAATTTTAAAATCCAAAGAAGAATGAGAGGAGGAAAAATAGAGAGCTCAAGTGTGATAAATGGAAATGGAAAAATGCTTATTTGTTGACATTGAAACACTTGGATTTAGGAAATGCTCAATCTGCAGGCTGCGGCAAATTGATGATGAGCCAACAATGACACGATTCTGGTGTGTTTTACTGTTCGAAATTATTTGGTAAGCTTGCTGTTGCTAATGTGAAAACCCTCTCCGTTGTCTGCATCTTCTGCCCTGGGACATGAAGGTTGCCAAGGACTGATGCTATTCGTGTTCTGTTTCGAGGGTTTTTGTTTCATAATTTTTTTTCTTTTTTTGGTCTTTGTTTTTTCTCTGTTGCGAAAACTAAAGAGTACGAGATGAGAAAACACTTGTTTACCCATCTGAGTGTATCTAATTCAGCCAGGTCACACAGGTTCACCCAAAACTGCTGGGTTGGTCTGGCTTTGACTGGGTTTGATTTGTTTGTGGACTGGGCTGGGCTTGGTTCTATGACACAACTGAGTAAGATTAGTAACTACGGAGTATATAAAGGGTTGCACTGTTTTGATTTCTAATAAATGGGAAAGGAATTTTTAGCATCAATGTTTTCTTTTGGCCATGTGGATTTTGTTGCTGTGAGTGGATGTCGCAAGACCCTTGGTAGGTCAGTTAGGTTCTATTTTTTTTTTCTACTTTAAAATTCTTCTGTTATTTAGATCAGATGCCATTGCCAATTCTTTTTTTTTTTTTTTCCAATAATAAAACCTGAGTGAAAGCCCATAACTTCCTAAACTCATACAGACAACCCTAGAACCTCAAAGCTCTACAAAGTACAAACTAAACTTTAGAGGCTGTTTTCTGCTTTCTATTTTCACTGCTAAAGAAGATGGTGGCGACAACATGCATGTCTATGTTGTCAATTTTGAGTTTTGCTGTTGGTTTTCTACTTTTTCTGGCAACAAAGGACAAATAGAAAATCTGATTTTTTAGTTGTTGCAGGAACCTGCAATTCACTTTTTCCTTGTGCATTTAAAATAAAATTAAAATGAGAACTAACTAAATTTATAAAATTTTGAAAAAATAAAAAATATCCAAAAATAAATTTACCAAATTTTAACCTTATCAAATAGAATTGTTCTTGGAGTACTAAAATGTGAATTTAGAAATGTTATAATTTTGTAAAATATTTATAGTTAATTTCTAGTTTTTCTTACAAAATTTTTGTTTTGCATTTTCATTATTTACTAATTGTTGTCTTATGCAAGGAAAAAAATTTGCATGCACTGTTTTGAATTTGTTTCTGTTTTGGAATTATTAATTTTCAGCTTTAATTTTTTGTTTTCAGTTTTTGTTTTAAGTTTTTTGTTCTCCTAATCTCTGATAATAATACCAAATGGCTGCTTAGGTACTGTTGCTAGTACTGTTCACGGCCCTTATTTTCAGCATGTCTACAATTTTCTTGAGCTCGAAGTTCTATCCAATTAATTTTGATCTAAACCTCAATTAAACCCCTGGTAGCGTGATTGTGTGAACTAACAAGGATTTTAATGACAATTCTTGTCTAGTTTTAGCCAGAAAGTCACTAGAAACCTTCCCAATGGGGCCTGTTTAGTTGTGGAAAACAACTTTCATTTTCCAAATTTCTGAAGAATTTAAAAAATGCCATCTTATTATTCAGTTTTCCAACTTATTTATATGCTGCCTTGTTTTTTCAGTTTTCTATTGTTTATATTTTTTCTGAGCTTTCTGTGCATTTATTGGGGAATTAGAAAAATAGATGATATTTTTATAAATCTTTAGGAAACTGGGAATGAAAAAGAAAACATTTTTTTCCACAGTTAAATGAACCCTGAATTTCCAGATCTGTGTCTTTCCTGTGTTCCCTGCATTAGAGAATTGGGTGTTGTAGAATTTTTGTGATGACTTTTTCCAGTTCCAGTTTTAAAAGTTCATTATGATGAAGTTTTGTGTGCTATTTATTAAATGGCATCTTGTTATGTTCTTCTGTGGAAATTGCGGATAGGGGAAGGAGAAAGAGTATGACCCTAACTATGAAATATATTCATTTTAAACAGTTAACACAGTGTATGGCTTTACATCTCAAATGTATTTATTTTAAAAAGGTAACACTGATCAAATTAAAAGGATTGAGGTTAGAGAGTAACGTCATCTCCACTAAAGTTGTGGATGGGAAGTTACAATTTGTTCTCATGCAAATGAATGATCCAAGTGCTAATATTAAATGATTAAAAAATTAGCTATAACAATCCTCTCACTTTTCAAATTGTAAATCTTGATGGCAAGACTTATTGACTATTAATTCAAGATTTTTCTAGATCATAGTGGTAAAAGACTCTAGGTACAAAATACACTGAGGTGATGAGACTTGCACTTGATAGTGGTTGAGGCGAGGTGACATTCAAGAGGTGCACCAACGTGCAGAGAGGTGCAAAGATGCAGCAAGGCATGCCTCATGTATATCCACCTCATGGTTTGTTTTTGTTCCCCACCACCCCCCCCCCCCCCCCCCCCCCGCCCCCCCACAAAAAAAAATCCTTTTAAAATCAGCTGGAGATTAAAGCTAACTCTCATTCTTTTCTTTGACCATTTTTTTTTGTCCTTTTTCTTTTCTTCTTTTTGATCAACCAAAAACAGTGTTATGCTGCCCTAAATCTGAGCGGCTGTGGCCCCCATTTTTGCTCTTTTTTTTTTTCCTTTTTCTTTTTTCTTGCTATTTTTGGGGAATCTTTGGTACTTACGTTTGAAATTTCTGCTCTGCTGCTCAGTTTTCTTCTTTTCTTCTTCTTGCGGCTTGTTATGCTGATCCCAATCAGAGCTGTGAGGCCCCCCTATCCATGTTTTCTTCTTTATTTGTTTTATTTTTTAAATTTTTTTTTGAAATTATGCCACTTCCCCCCCCTGAAATTTCAGTTCTGCTGCTCGCAATTGTCTTGTTTTCCTCCTATTCTGGACTGCTTGCCCCCCTGGGCCCCCTTTTTGATGATCTTTCTTTAATTCCCTCTCTCTCTCTCTCTCTCTCTCTCTCTCTCAAATTTTAATAATTGTTTTATTTGGAAACCCTGCTGCTTTTTTTCAACGTAGTTCTTTTTCTTGGCATTTTTGCTTCTGTTATGTGGAATTTTTGGCATGAACAGAGTGCTGTGTCCTGGACTTTGTCAGAACTTCTCTGCTGCCTGTTTTGTTCTTTTGTTTGTTTGTTTGTTTTTGTTTTTTTTGGGTGTTTCCTGCTGCTTACTTCCACTTCTATTTTGTGGAATTTATGGCATGAACATTGAATATTATTGAAAATTTGTAATATATTATTCATTTATGTTCTAGTATTGATTATTTTGGTTTTTTAAAATCAAAATACTAGTTCTAAACGCTAATGATTTTACAAATCAAGACTATTAAATAGGGAATTTTACACAATTTTGATAAATGCATGCTTCACCTTCATAAGGTGCCCTGTGCCTAGGTTTTAGGTACATGTTGCGCCTTACGGCCTTAGTATGCCTTGCAAATTTAACTACTATATTCTGGTTGTTTCTAGTTACTATGATCTTTCACACACAAGAATTCTCTAAAGAACTCAAAATTCTTTTAATATTTTGTATTGGAAGATCACATTATGAACGAGAAACTTGAGGTTGTGTAGAGTTATTATGTAGTTTTGTGCACAAGGAGAAGGATGGAATTTTATTTTGGAAATATAATATTTACTAATAAAATTAATGTTAAATAAAAATACAAATACTTATCAAAAGCTGAGGCATGGAAGGACCACTGTCCTAAAAGGTGATCTCGCACCTACAGAGAACATTCTCAGTGCATATAGACATTGTGCGCCCGGCCTCCAAGATTACTCAGCTGGTTTGATTTTGTGTGCACTCACAAACACCAAAGTGATAGGAGATATAGCGTCATTTAGTTATATAACAAAATATAAATCTTAAGAAAGAGCAGAAGATAGTTATTTCGAAGAAGAAAAAATGTATATTGAAATGAAGCTGGATTACAGTTTATATAGATAAAATTAAGTGTAATTTCCACCATCATAATACGAAACTGGTAAAGTAATAGTTAATATTTTAAAAAAGTTATACTAATATATTAAGTTTAATGTATACTTAATTAAAATAAAACTGACGACTATTAAACAAATATTTTTTTAATTTAAAACATCCAACATTGATATGGTAATGCTAACATTTGACACTTCTCATTACTTGTTCTGAACTCATATGTATCAGAATCCCCCTCCACCACCCCCCCCAAAAAGGATTTCTGTTTTCGGGGGTATCTTGAGGGATTAATAGCATTGGGCCTGTGGTCCTACCATGTATTGGTAACAGCTTTGATGTTATTTAGTGCGTCTAGTGTAATGGTGGTTGAAGGTTGGCGTGGCACTACTATAAAAATATGTTCTTTTTTGGGTAGGTTTGAGTTCTGTTGGACCCAAAGCTATAGCATTATGACTAAGCCTAGCCATCAAAATATGATGAAAGCCTAGACCAAGCTTGGCCCATTGTATGTGAGCACACACAATATTCAGAGGGAACTTCATGTTTTTCCCACGTAGCATAATTTTGAAGCCTGAGATAAATGTTTTAAAGAGCCATTTAAAACCTCTCTCTTGTTAATAAAGCTCTAAAACTGACCTCCTTTCTTTTTGCATGCGGGGGCACACAATTTGTTCAGAGATGAGTCTTTGGTTTCCGCTTTGCTAGGTTTTATAACTCATATTGGAAGGAATTCCATTTTGTTAACAAACTCTGAAATTGCTTAAAGTGCATTCTTAAATACCCTCTCTCTCTCTCTTCTGGTCTCCCTCACTTGCCACACGATTTTTAAAGTAGCTTCTCACATCTCTGTTCATGCCTGCTATGCAAGCCATTTCCATTCAAGGGTGTTCAACTCTCTCTCTCTCTCTCTATATATATATATATATATATATATATATATATTTATATATCTACAAAAATGCACAAATATAAATATATAAAAGAGAGGGAGAGAGAGGGTGGAGGGGTTTCAAGTTAGATGATTTAACGACCGTGATTTTTCTTCCTACCGATTTCGCGGTGTGTAACGGTATCGGTAACCCAAAAAACCTTTATGTAACGGTGTTACGTAACGGTCGCGGCCTTTATTTAAAACCATGATCTGGACATCTACACGTTATGGGTTCACTATTCCTTTGTTCCACGATTCTTGAGACTTTCTGAAGGATTTTCTGATGGAAGTGTTTAGTGATTCCTTTCGTGAATGGGATTTAGGGTGAGCATTGCCTTATGTCAAATCGGCAAACTATATGAACTATTTGATTTGGTTTTAAAAATTGTTAGTTGGGTTATGGTTCTAAAAATTTGACAAATTGGTGGTTGAGTTTGGTTTGTGGTTTGGAACTTGCAAAAGCTGACCCAAAAAAATGCCTATATATATATATTAGTTACTTTTGTATATTATAAATTTACATACATAATATGCAGTGTAGTTTGTGCTGACATGTAAGTTTATTGGCCGATAGTTAAGGAAGATTATAACACTTCATATGTTATACACTAAATTCTTTATTATATTTCATTAATTTAATATTTGGAGATATATTTTTATTTTTCATCTTATATTTTTAGGTATACTTTTATGTTATAGTGTCTTAAATTGGTCTTCAATGAGATCTGCACTTTTTTGGGGTGTGTTTTGTCATAAATTATGTTTTCCTTTTGGTCAGCAAAGTGAGAGTAGACTAATATAGCACCAAGGGGATGCCATCCATGTGCAAATTAAGAAAAGAGAATGATACAAACTGTATGTTTGGATATCCAGGATATCAACAATTGTTTTGAATAATTTATTGTTATGTTGTTTTGCTGTGTTCCTAGTTTAAAGCCTGAAAGGTGGACCCAAATTCTAAACCTTCAGTTTGGCTGTAAAATATTTTGGTTTTAGTTTGTAATATCTCCAAACCTCCCATAGCTGGTGTGGCTTTGATATTGTTGTTCCCAAGAAAGATTGGTCTATATTAGGTTAGAGATTTCAGGGCTGTTAGTTTGATGACTACTATTGATAGATCCTTGTGAAGGTTTTGGCCAATTAGATTGAAGGTCATTTTAATGGGAATGATTTTCTTGCTTTTTAGATTGTTTTTGTTGAGGTCACTCAATTTTGGATGCAACTCTGGTAGCTGATGAAGTGTTGGATAACACTAGAATGAAAAGTAGGACAGTCGTGATGTTGCTTAAATATGCAAAGAAAATGCACTCCCTTTGGGGGCTAGGCTTATTGATGAAAATTGGGCTGCAGGAGATAGAGTGAAAACCAGTTTTAAAATTCAAATGGTTACTGTTTAGTACAGTACACAAAGAACTTGCTCATCCACCATTATAACCAAAACGAATAATTTGAAAATATATCTTCAAATTTCAAATATACAACAGCCCTCAGTTAACTGAACTAAAATTGCCATCCAAACTAAAATAGAAATCCCAATTTGTATAGCGATAGCTAGAATATGAGCATTTTTAAAGTTCTCCATTAGTTGTCCTCCATCACTCTTCTTTTCCTTGTATTTGATCCTAGCATCCTGTTTGAGATGTAATTATGGAAGTGTATCAAGTGTGTGAAGAGTATTGTTGAGGGTACTAGAGAGAAGAAGATTAAGAGAGGATGTGGAAGAGATAAGAGCAATAGTGAGACAAAAGGAGATGGATAATATGAGGATAATTAGCAACTATGCCTTTCTTTCATGCTTAATAATCAAACTTGAACACTCTTTTTTTCTTTGGTTGATACCTTAATTGTTTTGGCACAAATGACATTATTTGTTGTTGGAAACATTTTAAATGAGTCAAAATCTTCAAAAAAACTTGTCTAAAAAATCAATCAGTTTTCAATTTCTCTTGAAGAATAAGCTTCTCCTGTTTTTATATGCTTTTTTTGCAATCAATGAAATTACTCGTAACTAAACTCCTCGAAAATTGTGGAGTCATTGCTTTTTCTCTTTGTTATTTGTGAAGATTTTTGAGCCGATTTGTGAGGCTGTGGTTAATGTCACTCTTCAACTTATGTAGTTGAGGAGTAATCAAAAGAATGTACAGAGTAGGGCAAGATTTGGTGGAATGATACCCTCTTTGCAGTCCATACACAGTGAACTTTCATTTAGAGTCAAATCATTTGCAGGGCCTTTCTCTCTCTCTCTCTCTCTCTCTCTCTCTCTCTCTCTCTCTAACTAAAGAGAAGTATAATTATAAGGCATTAGTGGGGAACACATGTACATCAAATAATTTACAATGCAAAAAATTAACAAATTCTATTGTTCTAAATATTGTTGACTGTTACAGCGCTATGTTAAAAAATTAGCATTTAATCATGTCCCTATAATGACCCTGATAGGTAATTCAGTACCCTCAAAAGACTCCTATTCCTTTAACTACACATGTTCCAAACCATGGTCAGATGAATAAGGTTGATTGCTTTTTACCTTTCTTTACCAGTCCTTATTCCTGTCCAGGCCCAAAGCTCTTTACACACTCACTGAACTGTTATCTAGAGCTGTTCTGTCGTATAGCCACATCTCACAGCCCATTATTGCACCTCCAGTGCAGGATGCAAAGGTGGCTTCAATATACCGAATTCTACCCTCTTTTCTGCAGGCTACCTGAGGTTGAATTTCTCTGCTTCGGATGCTGGAAATCACCATGGCTGTTTGCCTTCCAGATCATTTCTGAACCTGAAATTTGAGGATAGATCTTGGCCTCCAGCTCTCAATCATGCGAACACTTTTTAAAATTAACATTCTAAGAGATTCCTCTTTTCATGGTGGTAAAGCAAGTTGTCACAAAGCCTCTACATCCATTGCTGCCTTGCTGACATTGGGAAAGATAGATTTTTAAGATTGATACCGTCACTGCCTATGATGCCAAAAAAAACTCCGCCATCTGTATGTCCAACGTGAAAAGCTAGACATTAGAAGAAGTCTTCCCAATCTTTCCTAATCATTTCTAGGCCTTTCATCCCATATGGTTCTCTTCTTTCCTTGTAGTTTACACATTCTTCTGTTTTTTTGGGAAGATTTTTATGTGGATTAAGGGTTCTGTGGGTGGTAGCTACCTTTTTGATCATGTAGCTGTGGGCAATCAGAAATGTGTGGGGCAAAGGGCAAGATTTTGAGAAGAGCTATTCTCTTTGCAATCCTATGGGCCATATATGAAAAAATAGAACAGAAGAATATTCTGATGTTATGGTTAGTGAGTATAAGATGTAATTAAAGCATCAATTAGTGCATTGGCTTTGTTTTATTTCCATAATCCCATCTAGACTTGGGGATGTGTATATTTGTATTCTCAGAGACTGGGGGATTCCCTTGTATGTTTAACTTATGTTTGTGGTGGTTTAAAAAAGCTGGTTGATACAGAGAAGTTAGGATTTTGATTAGGTGACCGGTGGATGAAGTTTCGGGTGGATCTTGGAGCTCAAGGAAACTATTGGTAGTCAGGTATGGAGAAAACTAAGGGTTGTAAACAGTATAGTTACCAGTTACTGGGGTTCTATTTTAAGGATTAGTTTTTAGGGTTGTGGATATGAAATTGAGAGTTTATGGACTTCACACTAGGATTCTTGTTATTGGAGAAATTTAGGAATTAGGGATGGAATCCTATCTGAAATAAGCAATGGATTGAAAAACAAGAGAGCGGAGGAAGAAGAAGGATAGAATAGGAAGTCAACCTAGGGTTTGTGAGAAATTCACTCATGACTACCCTGAAATTCACACAGTCAAGAGAAAGCATCAATGCTGGAAGTGCTTATTTATTCATGGCTTTGAAGTTAAATGACAAGTCTTTTATATAGACTCTGAATCTACTAATCCTTCTTGGCTCAACTTGCTTTGGAAGCGAGGAATTTCTAAAACCATCCAATGACTTTCTTTCAAGCACATATCTGACAATTAGATTTTCTAAGGGCTTCTAAAAATTTTCCTATGAAAATAAGTTAAAATTTATGAAAATTGCAACTATACCCCTGAAAATACTAAGGGCCCATTTAGTTGTTGAAAACATTTTCTATTTTTCAATTTTTAGTTTTCTAGAGAATTATAAATTTTGAATTTTTTTTTATAGTATTTGAATTATTTAAAATTTTTTCCAGATTCTTATTAGAAAAATAAGAAGTTTGTTTAACCGTACAAAATAATTTTTTATTTTTAGATTTCAAAATAATCACAAAAAAGAAAGCGTGTTTTCTAATTTTCCAAAATTTATGTAAGGTAACATTTATAATCATGAATTTTGGGGTTTGAAAACCACAGTTCCTCTCTTTCCATTCTTGTTGGCCCATAATTTTGTTGGTCCCATGGACAAATATCACTTTCTCAAATGGGTATCGCACATGCACACGCACACCCAGAGGGGGAGTGAGAGACACAACCACAAATTCTTTCATCTAAAGGCTTGTCAGGGGTCCTTACCATTCTGGATATGTCAATCCTGCCATTCTGAATTTGGGTCTCCTTAACGTAACCGGAAGGATGAGTGTGTTGCTCAATTGCATGATTAAGTGAATCAAATCAACTTGTGAAGAACTGTAAAGGAATCATAGATTTTTCATAACTGTGACTCTTTAATGATGCCTACATTATATGACATGCAGTATCTATTGTTTTTGTTTTATAGTTCGTTTTCTGTGGCAATAAATTGGTATCTTCGACTTTTGTTTTTAGCAACAAATGATCTTTTCACTGATAATTTCCCATCTGCATAGGTACCACTCACATCACAATGATTACCTTGAAATATGTCGTAGCTATAAGGCAATATATGAGATCCCATCCATCAAGGAAAACCCAGCCCAGTGGATACCAGTAAGTTTTTCAATTCATTGCATCCTTTAATTAGTTAAAAGTGTCTGATTATATACTGAATGTAGGTCCTGAGGAAAATCTGCTGGTATCTAGTTTTATCTCCTCATGATCCAATGCAGTCTAGCCTTCTGAACTCCACCTTGGAGGATAAGAATCTCTCTGAAATTCCGAATTTTAGGTATGTATTTTGTTTTATTATTGCTTGCATCACATCTCTTCTTCTTTTGTTGTAGGTCAGTATGTGAACATACTATTATTTGATGCCTGCTTTCAATATGTTTGTAGATTGCTGTTGAAACAATTGGTTACAATGGAAGTCATCCAGTGGACAACTCTTTGGGCAATATACAAGGATGAATTTGAGAGTGAGAAGAACATGCTTGGAGGCTCATTGGTGGACAAAGCAGCAGAAGATCTAAGGCAGAGAATTATTGAACATGTACTACCCATACACATTTCGTTTTTCACCTCAATTTCACCACAGACCTTTTTGATGGTTTGGTAATCATTAATTCACAAGAATTCTTTGGCTTTTCAGAATATCCTTGTTGTTTCAAAGTACTACTCAAGGATTACCTTGAAGAGACTCGCAGAACTGTTGTGTTTGAGTATCCAGGTTTGCTAGCATAACTTATTGCGAATTTCTTTATTATTATGATTTTTTTTAATTTCTCCATGTATGAGAGAAAAGAGGGTGGGGATTGATTTTCAATTGTTGAAAATTGATCTAGAAGAAAATTAGAAGTCATAAATTTATTGTGCGTTTTATATCCTGAAGCTTTAGAGGAAATTATGCCGGATGAAGTTAGTTTTTATGACATAGAACGGTGTACAAACTGCCATGTCTCAGGCAGTTGGCTAGGCTTGTGAACTCTGGTGTGTAAGCATCATTGAACTCGAGTTTCCCAGCTTCACTTTGATGTGCTTTATCAGGAAATTCTGCCTCAAGAAAGCTTCTAGGTGTTTGCAAAATTGCATCTGGGAAATATGACAGCCTAATTGGTATCATTTCTGTTTTCTGTTTTCATTTCTGTAAAGTGAAGAAATAGATTATGAAAATGCATTTGTTTAGGTTTTCTTTTTCTTCTGTCCATTCCCAACTGTTTTGGAAAAAAAAAAACTGAAAATCAGATTTTATGATTTTCAGTTGTTTTTGCTAAATTTCCAGAAAAATTAAATACCAGGATTGTAGATTAAATCATTCATTTTATGCATAATTTTTAATTAAAATTAAAATATCCATAAAAATTAAAAAACAATGAAAGCCATTTAAAAATGTTTTTACTATTTCTCCATTCTCATAACATTGTCCTTGTAAAGTGAATGGAATACAACAATTAAGAAAAATAGTTATACTAATTCCTATTTTCATTATAATATTTCTACTTTGAATTATTTTTGTATTTTTATTATTTTAATAATATTTTCAATTGCTATTTGATTCAAGAACAGAAGGAGGCATTTGTTCAATCAAGTTTTTAGTTTCTTAACCTGTTTATCAGTTTTTAGTTTTAGCTTTGGTTTTTAGTTTCCATATCTGGTTTATATTTTCATAATTTTTGGTAGTGATACCAAACTGCCTCCTGACATTTTAGATTTCTATTTTATTTGTTTTAAAATTCCCTCTAAATAGTTCAGCTCTTAAGGGGAAAAAAAATTGCTGCCTCTCTGCATACATTTATGCTTATTACTTGGATTTTTGCAGTATTTGGTTGCTTCCTTTTTCCCTTCCAAGTTCAAACTAACAACATTTCAAATTCCAGATTTTATTTAATTATTTTCTTACATTTTGGCTGGAAAGCTATGTACTTTTTCTCCCCTTCATTGCTTGCACAAAAAATAATTGTATGTGGATATTCATTCTAAATTTCTTGCTTGCAGCCCATTTTGCGAATTCCAATTGGCAACTTTCTTTTTGTTTTAGGTTTATGCTTTTGAGTGATCCCTTCTCATTACATGTTTGTCCTGAAGATTGATCTTGAAGTGTATAAATGATTTATTTTCTTCCTCGCGAATGAGTTCGTCTTATGAGCCACCATTCTACGCCCCCCCCAACCCCCAATCTTTTGTTTCATGACAGTGGAATGCCTCAATCTCCTTAATGAAGATGGGACCGCTGTGAACTTCATTAGTTTTGTTTCTTTCATTTTCTGAACACATTTGTTGTATAAAAACCCCCAAATATGCACAACGGAATATATATATTTGTATTTAAAGGATCAAACAAACAATGCAGCAATCTAATGGTCAATATAGAACAATCCACAACCATAGCAAGTAAATGAAAGTAATAACAATAACAATGACACCAAGAATTATGTGGTTCAGTAATGCCTACATCCAAGGGAGTAAAAGGCAAGGATTCACTATCTTCTTGTCCAAATTACAAGAACAATGCAAGAACCCTCTAAATAATACTCTCAACCACAATTGACTCACCATATACTACATATACTATGTATATATAAGCCTCCTTGGAGGTTTCCTCCCGAAACCCAACCGTATTAGCGTCCATTTTTCCAAAATTCAAAATCTGTGCTGGGTGTCCTGAGCCAAACCGTTGACAGTTTCAGGCAAAATAGATCACTGCCCCCAAACCGTCGACAGTTACAAGCTTACAAGCAAACCGTCGACGGTTTGCCCTGCTGCACTGCTGCACTCTGATTTCCTTCGTGCTTTCCTTTAGAATGTGAGCCATATTTCACAACATCTCTACTATTGACTAAGGGAAGATGTTGTTTTTAATTAACATTTTCCTCATTTTCCGAAAAAGCACCCTTAGTCTTGCAAGTTATCATTTAATTACAATGTTTACGAACGATTGACACAAGTAAACAAAATCATTTCAATTTTAAATTTTTGACGAGTCTCTAAGACCCTATTATGTTCATAACCTCCCAATCCCCATATCTCCATAGCTCATTATTTCCATAACATCCAGTCTTCATTAGAAACTGAGTTTGGGGCTCTGGAACACACATTAGGCATGTGCCGACAGCTCGACTGGGAAAAAAGGCATGCCAGTTGCGGAATCCAAATCACTTTAGGGGTCTGGCAGGGGCACAATGTAAACAAATTGCCTCTGCATTCGGAGAGTGCTTCTGGAGGATTGGGTAGAGCTCCATTGAGAGCTGCACGTGTCTAGTAAACATGAACATTACTGATATTTGTTGATCTCCATTTACGTAAACCCTTTTAATTTTTCATCTCTTTTGGTTCAGGAAGCTGAGAAGCATCTTTCAGATATGGTTGTATCTAAGGCGCTGGTGGCAAAGATTGACAGGCCAATGGGAATAGTCTGTTTCCAGGCAGCAAAAGACAGCAATGACATTCTGAATTCATGGGCAATGAACTTGGAGAAGTTGCTTGATCTTGTTGAGAAGAGTTGCCACCAAATCCACAAGGAAATCATGGTTCACAAGCCTGTTTTGAAAGTTTGAAAATTCAAGACATGAAGTGCAGGCATCTCTCTCTCTCTCTCTCTCTCTCTCTCTCTGTTTTCCTTTGAACAGGAATACATAAATGATCTGAGCTTAAAAATTTACTTCGTTTGGCAGGTTGGCCTCTATCCAGCTGTGTTTTGTGGATGCGTTGATCCCATCAATATTACTGATAGCCTTCAACCGATCAGTGTTCTGGCATGCATTCATCAGATTTTTTTCCCATAGTTCTTTCATTGCAGGTCAAGAATGGAAAGTTGGAATATGTGGTCTAAAATGGACAAACGAATGTTGTATACTACCAGCACGTAGTTTGGCTTCCCCACTATTGACAATATCCTGAACGGGGCTTGTTTTTATGTTGGGAAGAAAAAATCATTGTTCTGCATGCTCTATTCTTTGACCTCCTTAGGATCGCTTGCTTCATTTGGTTTCTTCCTCCAATCTCATGTGCTTTGTACTGTCTACATTTTTTTTTTTTTTAAAAAAATTTTTATAAAGCTTTATTTTTGCACTGATGATGATTCTGAAATCAGCAGAAATGATTTGATGCTTGTTGCCTCTGGACTTTTTCTTGATTCGGATGAATGATTTGTTGATTTGAAATTGAATGAAATTGATCTTTATAATTTACATATTCATTGTAATTTTTTATTTCATGTCACTCCCAATTAATCTCAATCAATCAATCAATCCATCCGAGCATAGCGAATGGCGAGGGAGATACTGACCCATTGTTGAATCCCTGGGGAGGGGATTGATTCACTGAGACTAGGCTTCATTTTGTTGTTCAGTTCTCTGCTTTGGTGGATTTTTCAATGAAACACAAATTTTTGAAATTAGTTCTCAATGATTTTGGTTGGATGGCATAATAAAAATTTATTAACAAATAAATCTTTTACTTGTTTACTATTACTTAATCGTTGAGTATATGTAATTTTTTATTTTAAAATGAAATTAATTTTAATAAGTTGGATTGAGAAAATTGGTCAATATAATGCATTTAAAGTTGCATAAGAAAATTAAAAACCTAACAAATTCTTAAATTTAATGTGTCTGGGAATATTGATGGACATTTGCCTGACGAATCATAAAATTTGTTGAAATTATTTAAAAAATTTTAAAATGCTAATAAATCATAAAAAAACATAGTAATTAGATTACTATAAAACTTTTGTTAGATGGTATTTTTATAAAAAATTAATGACTAAACACATTATAAAACAAATAAAATAAAGTTTAATATTTTTAAATTCAAGTAACTTGTCAAATATGGGGTTAAAAAAAATATAAATTAAAATTTCAAAACTCATACTTTATAAATTTAAATTATATAGTTGAATTTCAAGTCTCTTATATATAAAATATGAAAGCGGATGAAGAAAACTGAAATTTATAGTAAATGGTTGACCTTTGATTGAGCCAATTTACTATTTTTTCTCACATTATCCAAGTTACTATGTTTTTAAAATATGGAATTCAACTACTTAGAAAATAAGTCAAATATCAATAAACTAATATAAGTCAATTTTAAACTATATTTTATTTTTTAAAGATATATTTAATCATTAATTTGCATAAAAAATGAATATAACAAATGTTTTGGAATAATATAATTATCTAAGTAATTTTTATAAGTGGTGGTATCATTTATTTTATTTTAATATACTCTTAAATTTTTTGAAATAATTGTTCAATATCGATTATGCTTATGCCAACTGGTTGATACGAACCGGTCATGCATGTTAGACAAGTCAACCTAAGAATTAAGTGTTTAATTTACTTATAATTTCAATTTTCAAAACATACTCTACATAACTAAACAATTTCCCTAGTTAATTTATAAATTAATTTTATTTTCTTAAATTATTTTATCACAATTGAATAAAAAGGATAAGATTACCATTTTATTAAGGATAAAATTTATGTTCTAGTTGACTATTGATGAATGAGACAATTTTTAATAGTTTTAAAAAACTTAGAAGATGTTATGGAATTTTATCCATAAAAATTTTGCAAGGGGGCTCATTATTGGCTAATTAACAAGTGATCACATGGAAAAATCCCTGGCCTAATTAAGAAACCTCACCTAAATTGTGACCTTAGGCAAAAGTTTTACTCGCCTCATCTTGAAAGCTTTTGGTTACCACTCATTTCAAGATCTAATGCTGCTCAAAAAGGTTCTAAGAAGCATAAACGAAGTCAAGGACGAGGGATCTGTTCTTCCAATTAGAGACAATTGGACAAGGAGTGGTTAAGGGTACTTTAATTAGGGAAAAGAATTGAGGATTATATGTAACTCGAAGTTTGACTTGAAGAGAGAAGGGGGGGGGGGGGAGAGGGTAGTATAATAAATACTTGTTTTCATCAATTTTGGAATGAGCTCAAACCAATTTCATATTAGTACAAATAATCAAAGAGCTAAATAACCCCCACCACTTTATCCCTCTCTTTATTTCTTCTCCCTTTAATCTATTTCCCTTAATCCTCTTCGCCCCTATTTTAATTTGTGTTTAATCACCCACCTCCCCCATTTTCTCTCTCATTCCACAAGTTTCTATAATTTCCTAAGGTCCAATATAAATTATAATAGAGACATGAATTTTTTGAAGTTAGTTAGACTCACTGATATTGATTTAGCAACTATTTAGTGACAACTTGCCAAAGAAAATATCCACTGAACCCTTCACACCTCTCATGAAGTAGTACTACAATAGAGATGATTTTAATAATCTGTGACTGAAATGAGATTTTGGTTGGAAGTCATCATAAAAATATGTTTGAAGATATAGGTCCACAATATAACTACTATTGCAACTCTTGCCACAGTCCTTTGGCTAAACTAATGTCCATAACTATGTGATCAATATAGATTTGGCCAACCTACTATTTGTCAACTAGAAATAGGGGGCAAGTGTTAGTGACTCCATAACTTCCGCCTTGTCGAACCACTGTCTATAATAATTTTTGAACACACTCGACGATATGACCAATAAAATCTTTTTGCAAGCAATGTTGGTTTGTTAACCGATTACATTGGTTAGGAGGAAGAGTCCACGCCCACCATACATGAGACCTTTTGCTAGTTTTAATTAATTGTAAAGGAATTACAATAATTGGTAGAGTAAATAATTGTTATTATAAAGGTAAATCTAGAACCATAAGAAGAAAAAATATTGTAAATCCATTAACTAAGGCCTTACTAGGAGAAAGGATTTGGAATACATTGAGGATGGTCTTAAACCCAATAAATTCATAAACCTCGTATGAGAATACCCAAACTAAGGACCAAAGATCTTGTAATTAGGTTCAATCATAAGAAAGAATCATATGGTGGTTGTAGTCGTAGGAAATGCATTATTATTTTTTAGTTCATCCTTGTCATACAAGAACATTTATTTGGGAGGTTGAGTTTTGTAAATACTCAATGAGGAAAATATGTATATTTCTCTTATGATTAGGACGTCGGAGTTTTAATAATTATATGAGCAAACCTCGATAGATTTTACTTATGTGAGTGCAAAATCTTAAATATGCTTATGAAACGACTATTAACACAAGGTCTAAATGTGTTAGCTATCAGAGCTTGTGTCATTACTCTTTGATTATTATATTTGAGCATTAATTTTTTTTTTCTTTTAAATCACGGTTTAAGTCTAAGACCATTACTGACTATGAAGCATAGATAGTTATTTCACTAATTAAAAGTTCAATACAAAGCCTACCTTCATTATGATTATTGGTTAATATCTTGAGAAGGGAAATTTATCTTAGAAAGTGATACATATGCGCACGCATGCACACACACACACACACACACACAAAATATATATATATATATATATATATATATAATTAAGTCATTAATACAACAATTTCTTAAATTCATGAATTCTAAATATTAATTAATAAAATATTTTTATATCTGTTATCCGAATGAATTCCAAATTGCCAAAAGGCTCCTTTGAGATCAAACTTGACAAATATCATTGCCCGAGCAAGATGAACAAACTACGTCCTAACTTTTGGAATAAGGAACTTATCATCTAATGAACGTATTAAGAGGCTTGTAATCAATGACTAGTCTTTTCTATCCTCTAATCTTTTCTCAACATAAAATGCTTGACATGCCCAAGAAGAGCTGGTTGCTCAATGAGACCTTGTTTTAATAGAGAATGATATTGTTCCCTTGCAAGTTAAAGATCTGAGAAGGACATTCCTAGATGGGAGACTTTGGTAGGACTTATATCTTCATTCAATTTGAAAGGGATATGAATAAAGAATTCTGGATTTTTCCAAAAGGATGGTCATGGATAAACTGATCATGGCTTTTTGTTTTACATTTTTTATTAATTAAATTCACATACCATGAATCCCATCACAATCATATCACTCTCATTCCACTAATCATATCCTTCTCATCCAGCTCATCCACAATCAAAATCCCCAAGTGTTTAACAAGGTGTGAACATATATATATATATATATATAAAGTTTTGGACCCGTATAAATTTGCATAATCAGTAAATCATACAATTAGTGTATCATAAGTGGGTCTAGAAGTGTTATATTCCACTGATTCATAGACTAAACCAACCAAAACCATAGAGGACTTAAATCACGAAAGAGCCAAATTTCCAAGCTTAAGCCTAAATAGAATCATGGTTGTTCTTTACTTTTATTTTATTTATTTTTCTTTTGAGCTAAATTCATTAATTACTACATAATTACATTAACTCGCACTGTTGGATGCCTGGAAACACCATGACCTAAATACCGAGGCTCACTAGATATTGTACATGTCAACAGCACTTGCCGACTTTCGAAGTTCAACACAATGACATAACATGGCAAGACTGCAAAACCATGCTCTGATTTTTACTGAAATAGAGTTGACCGTGCTTGCCAGGCAGCATCGCCCCCATAGATTGTAAGCATACTACAGTTAATTCGGGCTAAAGCCTTCTTCAGTTACCACTCTAGTTGTAAGCAGCATCAGCTGATGAGGTGTCAATATCATTCAGACCAAACTCCTCATTCTGCTCCCACGACCTCTCATAGTCCTCAACTGGATAAAACACAATATCATATGAAACAAAGTATAAAGAAAGATGCAGAATGAATGCCAGCATAACTGCTGGGAGAAACTTGGAAGCATATGGTACAGCAATAGGGAAAATGATGGAGCAAGTGAAGCCACAGAAAGGACCCTCCCCCACGCCTAGAGTTGCATATTTATATACACAAATAATCAACTTTTACTATACAAAAAAATGCAAAAATGAAAATTACGCTAACAAATTTCAGATTTAGCTCCTCCCAACCAAGGAAAAATGATGGAAGATTTATCCAAACACTCCAATATTGTAAAAATAAATGAAACAGGAAACATACTAAAACCATGCAGCACCAAATGTTTACTAGACATGCAGATCGTACGCTAGGCCTCAAAGGTTTACTATCAAGTTCTTAAAACTATTCCTTTTGTGTTAGATGTGTAACGAATATTGTATTATATAAGTTTGTTTATGCAATGGTATCTTAAGCACAGTATTAAATTTGACCAAAACGAAAAAACCTCTAGATGGGCCCACTCTTAAGTACAAAGGTAATATTCAACAAAATTTTATACACTCATGAGTCTATGACCTAACCCCAAGCAATGATGCTATTATTATTTAATGACCTCTGCTAATGAAATAAATTTTGGTCTTTCATGAAATGGACTTCCTAGAACAGCACATCATCAAGCTAAAAAGCCACATTTTAACTGAAAAAGGCAAAACATGCTATAGACGTCTTTTCAAAAATTTTAACTACAAAAATTCTTCAATCCAAAACCATCATATCAAGCTATTGCTCAAATTTTTAACCAAATGACATGAAAACAAATATTTGTGAATGCGTTAATGTGCATAAGTACAGACATCTCCCCAGAAAATTTAGCACCATCATTGAAAAGCATGCTGATACAAAAAGATTGAGATTCATCTTTATCCATATCAAGATTAATTGGCTTCATTCAATCTGCATCTAACCTATAAAAATAACAATAAATAATTTAACTCCAAATAAACACTTTTTATCCTATACCAACATCTAAAGCTTTTGCTAATATTTTTTAAGTCTTATATATATGTAAATGGGACATGTACTTCAGTCAATTCACCTCATTACCGTTCAATTTTAGCATGCATTAAAATTTTTACATGATCTTGACAAGTATAAATAAAAGGGAGAAAAAGTACTTCGTCCAGGAACATTCCCCCCACTCTTTCAGATGGATTTGAAAGGAAGTTGGTTACTGCGCTAGAGATGTGTTTCCATGAAAGAAATATTTTTACTGGTATGTTGATATCCCAACCTATCTTTTTCCTCAAAAAGTTATATGAACAGTAGATTTGAAAACTACAACATATAGGCCTGAAGCAGTCAGAACATGAACTGCTGCTCTATTTGCAGTATGATTCTTGCAGTGTGGGTACACATGAAGAGTTAATACAAAAACCCAATGTACCCATCAACCTTCTTGCTTCTTCATATTTGCAAGCATTGTACTGTAAATTAAAAGACCATCTGCATTACCAACATGCTGTCCAGTGGTGGTTTAGAATATAGAATACACAGAACTAATTCAACAACAATGGTGTCCTCAAGGCACATCAAACTATTGGTCAAGAATCTGCGACAATTGCAACATTATAGTTACACTTCAATGGAGCACTTGCCATGGAAAGAGAGAAACTTACACATTAATTGATTGTCATCTTTAATATCATCAGTGGCCGGTGCGACAAAAGAGTTAGCTAGAGCATCATCAATAATTAGCGTCCAAGGCTCTTCCAAATCCAGAAGCTGGTTCATGTCAAAAACTTGCATCAACATGTTTATCAGAAGAGCCAACCCACACATTTAATTTTTTATTTAAGAAAAAAAAGAATTTGTCCATTTGTGAATATGTCAAAATTTTAAAATTATATATCACCAATATATAGTTCAAAGTATGACAACACTCACCAGGAAAAATATATATGTACATAAATCATGACTGCAACAGACATAATAGACAGAAAATATATTTATGGCAACTTATGAGGCTCTGGAATCAGTTTCTTCTTAAAAACACTTTCAAACTTCATTCAAATGCAACATAACAAATCTGAAAGCTTGGATGTGCACAAAAATGAAGTACTAAAGCCAGATAAAAGTTTTCAAAGTTTTCTGAGAGCTACAGACTGACCAAGCCAGCACAGGAAAAAGAAAGATACAAGAGTACACAGAAACTTCATACAAATATGTGTGTGCATACACATTGTTAAAGCTTTATATACATTGGCACACAACCTAACAGCTTCAGCTTTTTGGTGACGTGATAACCTAACATAGTATCAGAGCTATGATTTCCAGGAGGTCCTGGGTTCAAGTCTTGTTGCTTGCATTACTCTGTGGTGATTATAATTGATCTTGTTCTTCATAATGGGTGTTATTCAACATTTGTTTCTCTCCACATAAAATCAGGTTGCACATGTAGGGGAGTTAAAGGTTGATATACATTGTTGGTCCACAAAGCTCAAGTTTATGAAAAGTGGTAATCTAACACATGAATGGGGATGGAACGAAATCTAGATTCAAAATACAAGTGCATCTCTCAAGCCCAAAATAAAATATAGTTTATTTTATACCAATGTGCACATGGACATGCTATTTGGGCTGACATATTGGAGAGGCCAGAATACACTGAACAGCAATACTTGTAACCAAATTATAATTAAAAACAATGGCATGGCCACTGTTTCACAAAAGTCCAAATAGCTCCACCTCTATATATATACATGCCCATTTACTTTTTAGAATTTATTGAATAAAATATAAAAATTTGAGCTATGATACCTTGGTTAATCTTGTTCTGAACTCTTGCCATTTGGTTCTTTTATTATCATCAACACTATCTCCGAAAGTAAATCCATGTACTCTTTCAAGGTCTGCAAACATAGTTCATAAAAGTTATGATTCATTACCAGCAAATATATAATTTCTTGGCTTCGAAGGCATGATTCATAACAATAAAAGGACAGCAGCAGCATAACAAGTTAATTAGGAAAAAATGAAATAAAGTTCCACAAATTATCCGTACTAAAATTCTAAACAATTGCATCATAACATCTTATCAGGAATGAATCAAATAAAATCAATAGATATTCTCTCCACAGATCACACAAGTACATGCTCATGCCCAAAACTCATATACACCTTATGCAACTTGAATTTAAATAATCACATGCAAATTAAAGAAATTTGGTTGAACTGAGTTGAACATGGACTTATCTTGTTTCCTCCTCAAACATCACCAAATCCAAAATTACAAGACAAAACTATTCCGTCCAAGAAAATTTGTGCTCTAGATGTGTGTAATACATCTAGAAAGAGGGCATGACAGCATGTAATTCTTCTAGGTGTGTGTAAACTATTCTATGTGATGCAGGACAGCACGAAAGAAAGAGGGCAGAAAAAGAAGAAAAGGAGAAAAAGGAAAGGAGAAAGATGAGGAAGAAAGGGCAGCAAAGAAGAAGAAACTTAAAAGGAAAGAGAGAGGATCACGAAAGATGCACTAAGATGAGTGACAAATAGGCGGTGATCTACAGTCCTGGCAGTACTCTTGATAGAAGCAAACAGTACATAGCACAGTGAAACAGGTCTATACTGTGCTAAATTGCTAGCCAATTGTGACCCACTCACCTGAATTGGTGTCCTATGGTCAGTAGTCTTAATATACTTCATGGAAAGGGCCTTTCAGTAGGCATCCTCTATAGTGTCGAGAGAATACACCACTATCTCTAGGCTAAAGTCCTAATCATTGTCAAACCTAGAGACTGTGACATGCATCCTCCACAATGCCACTTCAGAGCATAAGCTCCTCAAAGGTCCATGGAGAGCTAGTCACAGTTGTGGTTTGTTTATGGTACAAAAATGTCACCCAAATATCATATTCCAATAGAAGAAGAAAAGGTATAATCTCCGCCTCATGACATTCCATTATTGAGTGACAGGAGGCTCCTCTGAGTGCTTGAGGTTCTCTTGTATATTTTGTCAATATTTCTTGGCTGGTCCAAACCACTTCATTTTGGTAAAATGACCTTTTCTCCTCCCACCTGGTGTGGTACACCACTCAAAAGTAGTTCTCCACCTCATCTACCCAAAATAAGAAGATGATTGATCTAGTTTTCCATCATATGTGCACACATTAGCCCTAAACCTAGTGTTATCCCTACAGAGACCATGGAGGGTTTGGAAGAAGCCTAGAATTAATTTAGCACTCTATATGGTCAATCACAACAAGAACACCATCTTCAACTCTGAACTCTAGATCCTCTTGAAGCTGTCTAGCTTGAATAAGTCTACTGGATGGTCTAGGGCATCAGTCCCCTACTGAGGGCCACTAAAACTCAGAGAGCATAATTTCTCCCATGGGCTGGCCATACAGCATATGGAGACCCATAGGGTTGCCTAGTACATATCTAAGTCTTCCATTATAAGGCATTTATTCAACAACTTTATGACTTGTAATAATCGATCATTGAGTTGCTCAAATTTTTGGTCCACACAGTCCTTGAGAGCTTCTAATCAAAGAGAAAGCATTTGGATATCAATCAATGTTGTTTCAACGGGAGTCAGTTCATTAGTCTTATTAGTGGCTGCAGAAAAGTGCAATAAGTGCAACTGAAAAATTGATGGCAAGAAACACTACAAAGTTGCCATGTGCAATATGAATCTTAAAATCACTACAATGCACACACAGGAGTAAACAAATTCAATGCACATGATTTGTCACATTGTATATTATGCAACAACAATTGGCTAAAAGTTCTAAAACATGGCATAAACAAGGATGATGTGAAAATAGGGCAGCATTAAAGAATTTTTTCCCTTTTTTTTTTGGTTTCTGCTTTCGGCTCTTTTTTAATGGGAACAAGGAAACAAGGAATTGGGACTGATCATTCATTAGTTCTCCTAATCACAGAGGCACCAATCAAGTCCTTAAATTCTATTCTATTGGCTTGAACAACTGGATGGCTTGGCTCCCACCAAGCCTTCAACCATAGGGCACTAGCCCAGCAACTCTAGGACGAATATAAATTGTTCATTGAGCTGCTCATATGTTTGGTCTATGCAGTCCCATAGGGTTGTCTAGTCAAAAGGTTGGTTATCAATCTATGCCGAATCAATGGGAGTGGGTTAATTGATATAGTCAGTGGCCACAAATAAGTGCAACGAAGTGCAACTAAAGAAGTGATGCTAAGCAAGACTAAAATTTGTTTGTTGGGGGAAAAATAATAAAAATAAAAATAAAAGAGAGAGAAAGAAAGAAAGAAACTACAATTTGCCACAAGTAATAGCAATGAGTACATGAGTAAATGAATTTGATAGTGATTTGCCACAATCATATATTACACAAGAACAAATGGCTAAAGATTCTAAGCATAGCATAAACCAGGACATAATTTGAGTAGAAACTAACTCGTCCACCATCTCTCTTCTTCTCTTCACCACCCAAGCGAACCTTCAACCACCACCTGCTTTTTCAGCCTCAAGAAAACAACACGAAGCTCACAATATTCACCTTTTTCCCTCCTTAACTGGTCAAGTAACAAACCATTATCAGAACCAAGAGAAGATAAGAAAGAAGTCTCATCCTACATCATTTTCAATTCTGATGAGGTTTGAAAAATGATTTCCAGCCCTAGAGTTCAATGCTCCCCATCTCCAAAAGAAAATCACGCTGGCCAGTCACCTGTTCACCACAACCTCAAAAAAGCCATATATTTGCTACTATTTGCAATAGTCAATCTCAATCAGGTCATCTTTCCCACAGCACCTCATCATGCAACAAGTTAATTGGGCAACAATCCAGAAACTCTCAAAATTATCATCCAATTTCCATCAAAACCTCCATCTTCCAATCCTAATGTTCTGTCCCCTCCTTGGATCCAAGGTCTCAAATTTCATTTTTTACTAAAATTTTGAAGCTTCAAAAGTACAAAAATTTTGAAGGAAATTTCGATTTCAATGTCAATTTTGATTTCAATTTAAAAAGTGGTGGAAACCAGTAATAGAGCATGGAATTATTTGGGAAAACGTTAGAAATTGTTAGCAGGCATAAAATTGAAGTTTTAGAACTAATACATTATTGATTAAAATTTAAATACATCAATGACCGGTATGCTGTGTATTGCACCAGCACTAATATAATATTTGTATAATTTATATTCAGTTACTATAATCTCAAAAGCCACTATAACAATATTTTTTTTCAATAAAAGAATTTTAAAAATGGGCAAAAAAAAGGGAGAAATTTTACTCATTTAAATCTCACATTTGAATTCCAAATATACTTCACTCCATGATTAAAATTTCAAGATTTCAATAAATAAGGATGATTTGTTGAAATCTTGTACAAAATTTTGTAAGACAGAAATCCACTAGCATTTCGATTTCAAGGGTGATGGAAAGCAGAAATTTCAACAGTTTTGTGGAAATTTAAGACCGTGCTTGGATCTAGCTCCCAAATTCCTTTGTCGTTCAAAATAAAGTCCTTCAAGCTCGCCAAGAAAAACCACCAAACAGAGGCCTCCTAGCTATCTATAATAAAAATTCATCTCAATAGCACCATAATTTGGAATCATTTTACAGCTCATATCCATTAGCTATAAGACAAAACAAAATCACTTAGATTTTAATCAAAAGGTTTAATCCCTAAGTGAATCAAGAACTGTTCAACTATGAGTCCAACTGCTGTGCTTTTTATGTCAGCAATGCAACAGTCCTCACATGGACTTGATATACATGGGCAAGCATCAACATGACCTAAAATCTTAAGCATTGGGGCTTGGATCGATCCATGTATATTAGGGAATCATCTAACACTCAATTTTCAAATGCAGGACAAGCACATAAGTAGACCCCTCACTTGTGAGTTTCAAGTTTCATCTACTCCCCCTTGGATGGAAGCCATTCTTGATCATTGTGTCATTACTCAGTCCTGGGAAAGCAGGAAATCGTAGGAGTCCATTCATCTGCTGCACTAGCAACTGTAGGATGCACCACTTGTCTTCCACAGGGCCTATGTCTGCAAAATCACATAGATGAACATTCAACCTCTAACTCAAAACTTCGGCTCTAATACTGCATGCTAGCACTAGGAAAGTCCTTATGTGAGCTTGGCATATATGGGCTAGCACCAACTTTACTCAAAATATTGATCCATTAGGTTTTGGCCGCATTAATGTATATAAGCCACTTACCCTCCGCTCAACTTACCAATGTGGGACTCATAGGAACTCCTTGACATTTTCCATGGTTAAAACTTAAAAACAACCAAATGCTTTTTCTAATCACAACTCTTTATAATCATCAAATAGTCATTCCTAAATGAGAAGTTACTGTGAAGTGTGAACCATTTCTTATACATCATCCCTCTAGGACCAACCATGCCATAAGATGGCTAGATCATAAAGGAAACTAAAGGACTCACAATTTCCCTTCAGTAAAGGTTCCCCACACACTCCAACCCCAAAATGTTGTAAAATTCCAAATTCCATCTTATGAGAGAGGGGAAGAGAGAAAATATATGGTACATTAAAATAGCGCTATATTTGTTGCAAATTAGCGCATTGGTGTGGGACAGCATCAAGGTTTTGCAGTCATGGAGAAATTAGAAGAGAAAAGCAGAAAGGAGGAGAGAGGAGATACAAGCGGGAAACTCACATTCACTTCAATTCAAATTCATCAACAACTGCTTACAACATGGCCTTCACACACAATTTATAAGAAAGCCTCTGAACACATGAAATTACACACATACGCCTAAAACCACATTGCATTACAAACATACCCCTAGAATACACTACTACTACAAACAAGCCCCCACCATACATAATCCTAGTACAAGCAAACTACACACACATACTCAAAACAACTAACTTACTAAGCACATTTAGGTTTTTGACCCAATAAACCATTGACCTTATTCTTTGACATAGGCCTCCAAATTCAATTGAAATGATCCATCCAAATACCTACTTCTTGTCCTACATCAATTCCCTCCTTCTGAAAAGAATTCAACTCCGTCAAGTTGGGGGAAGTAACAAGGAGCCCATCACCATGGATAGAGTCATCTCCTTTCATAAGAAAGGAACCAGCAATATGCTTCAACTTGGTGAGTGGAAGAATTTGAAATGGGATCAACTTATACTTCTTGTTGTCAATGGAGAGGGAATAAGAATTCTCACATTCATCATGTTTCACCTTCCTATCAAATAGTCATGGTCCACCCAAAAAGATATGACAAATTTTTAGAGGTAGGATGTCACATTGCACTGTCTCCACAATGGAACCAATGTTAAAGGGAAGTAAATAACGACCATGGACCTTCAAGTTGGTATTACTCACCCAAGCAATTTTGCATGGTTCAGGATGAGATTCAACGTCCAAATTTAACTTCTTCACACCTTCTTCAGAAACTACATTTGTGCAACAGCCAGGATCATTAACCAGAGTACAAATATGATTTTGGCATATCACCTGAGTTTGAAAGATGTTAGTTTGCCTCCAATCCTCTATTTCTTTACCCTTGTGAGAAGAGAGCATATGCCGAAGCACTAAACAAGTTTTCATATTGCCATATTCATCTAAGTCACTTGGAATTTCTGTTTTAGCTTCAACTACTTGAGTGTCATCATAATCATCATCTTCTTCTTTTTCGCAATAGCCATGAATTGATTAGGACATTGTGCAGCTTGATATCCAAAACCTTAACATTTAAAGCATGAGTGATGATTGGCCCTTAGAAGCTATTCCAAAATGCTCAAGCGTCCTCCAAGAGGTATTAGTTTGAACACCTCTACAAAATTGCCCAATTTTCTTCTCTCACACAGCTCCACTAGTACTCTTCTCAAACTGAAGGGATGATATAGCTCTAGGAGTGTGTTGGATGTCCTCCTCAATATGAGTGCCAACCTATACTGTATTCCGAACTGTAATGAGACATGGAGCAAGTTAGGATGTGATATCCAGCTTCGACTTTTTTTTTTTACAAAGATATCATTACATCCTCTTTCCATTCTATATCAGCACAAGTAGCCAAATTATATAATCTACAATTGTACTCCATCAGTCTTTTCTTCTTGCTTCAAATCAAAGATTTGGAGATGAACATGCTGCTGATAACTGGGAGGTGTGTGCTCCTGCATGGCTCACCTCATCTCATCCCCCACTGTTATCTTACTAAATCTCCTTCTTCTTAGGATTTCTCGCTGTTTAATCCACCAAATTCAAGCAGTTCGCTTCAATTATTATTCGGCAAAGTACAAATTTCTAGCCTCATTCATGTCATACCATCAGAAATAGTACTCCAAAGACTACAACCAATCATCAAAATCATCAGAAAAACCATCTCCATTAAAATCAGAAACTTTTAGTTTAATTCCCTAAAGTGATTATTTCAACCCTCACACAACTCAAAAGCATGAGAGACAGCAGCTATTCCACCATCTTGTTTGGTAGGAAATTCCATGACCCTTTTACCTAAGGCTGCAACTTCGGTTGTTAGCCTATTCAAAGCACCGGTAATAGTCTCCAAAGCATTTTCCACATTTTGTACCCTACCAAATAACAGCTCCACCTTTGCAGAAATTCAACATCAGTCGCCAATTGTCATAATGCAATTATAAAATGCAAATCACAAACTTCACCTTCAATTATTTAAGAACAATCTTCAAGTCCCTTTCATCTTGAGTACCATGCAGAAATGAAACAAATCCACTGATGGAACTCAAAAATGCAGCAATAATGATTTCCTATGCTGGCAGCAGTTATTTCTTGCTTTATCATAGCAAATTATTGTGCTTGCACAATATCAAGTATGGAACTAAAATATCAGGCTGCAAATCAAAATCTTAGGAGAAAACACCAATTTTTCTCGTGGATGGTACCAATTTCTCGTGAGACAGGCAAGTACAGAGCAATCTGGCAAATTTCTTCACATGCGTCGACAGCTTGTTGGTCGCCAGCAGTGACTTCCCGGTCTTGACAATAGGGCAGAAAGGAGATCAGGGGATGGGGAGTGCACTGGTGGTGGTAATGTGATGAGAAAAGGTCAGGAAGTTAGAGATTTGAAGGGGACGATGCTTGAATTTTTTGGCCAGATGTGGGGGGTTCTCTGTTGACCAGACGGCAAAGAAAATTCAGGGGCAAGTTTCAGGGTGTTCTAATTTCAGTAGGAAGGGTGGTGTTGAAGGATGGTGGCTGGAAAGTGGTGTATGAACAAATAGGGACACAGCTGGTATTTCAGAAGAAGTTCAGTAATTCACTTTCACTGGTTTTTTTTCCCCAATGAAATTTCAGGGCTTCTAAATTTGTTGAAGCGAATGAAATCTGGGAAAGAAGAAGTAGAAGAAGCAGCAGCAGCAGGAGCACAGAATCAGAACGGAGATGGGGAAGAGAGAAGAAGCAGCAGCAGCAGGGCAGAAGAGATGAGGAGGAGAAGAGGGGGAAGAATTAGAGTTACAGAAGGAAGAGAGAATCAGAACCAGCAAGGAAGAATTACAGAGAGATCGTTGGATAGAACAGAGCAGACATAAGGAGAAGAAGGGGAAGAGAGAAAGGAAGGAGGAGGAAGGAGAATGACTGGTAAAAAATGGGGGGATTGAAATGGAAGAAGGAAGATAGAATTTGGGTACTGATACTGAATAATGCAGGACAGCATCAAGGTTCTGCAGCCATGGAGAAATTAGAAGACAATGGGAAGGGAGGACAGGGGAGACACAAGGGGGAAACTAACATTCACTTCAATTCAAATTCATCAACTGCTTCCAAAATGGCTTTCACACGCTACTTATGAGAAAATCTCTAAAAACATGAAATTACAAACATACCTCTAAAACTACATTGCATTACAAAACATACCCCTAGAATACACAATTACTACAAACAAGCCCCGAACATACATAATCCTAATACAAGCAAACTACACACACATACTTGACAATTAAGCCCATTTGGGTTTTGAACCCAATAAAACATTGACCTTATTCTTTGACATAAGCCTCCAAATTAGGTTGAAATGATCCATCCAAATACCCACTTCTTGCCCTACATCACATATTCGCTCACAATTAAAAACATGTAATAAATTGGCCACGTCAAGAACACCAACCCATTAGCAAGCGTAATCCTACAACAGGGAAAGATTCCAATATCCTAAATATGATTTGAATTTTTAATACACATTGATGATGAACAAGGAAATGCAAATAGAGATTCACAACTGCAAAACAATAAATGAAGCACCATAACATAAAAACAAGAAATACTCACTTTCACTAATTTTCTTCATCAAACCTTCAATAGTTGTAACAATCCCACCTAGGGTACCACTAGCTAGCTCCAAATCAAGCTCTGGGACTTTGACACTTGCACTATCAGACTAATATATCAAATATGAATAGAAGTTAGACAATATTGAGAAGCCTAAAAAAAGTTTAAGCAAATCGAGAAGAGAAAAAAAGACTTATGCAAATTGCTCATTTGATTCTGTGTGTGTGTGTGTGTGTGTGTTACTTCGGAATGCAAAATTAAAGAACAAAGTATAATGCGACCAACAAACAACAAATACAGTGTTACATTTAAATTATACCAGTACCCAGTAAATTTGTCACATGCATTGTACGCAAGTTTTGTAATTAAACGTTGAACTCAAAGTTTCAAACCAAGAGTCTTGACAATCATGGTCTTAAATTTCCACAAAATTGTTGAAATTTCCGATTTCCGTCACCCTCGAAATCGAAATGGCAGTCGATTTCCGTCTTGCATAATTTCCGTCGAAATCTCAATGAATCATTAGAAATTTATCGAATCTCGAAATTTTAGCGAAACTTGACGAAATTTTAACTATACAATGAGATTTCGTCAGAATTCAAATGAGAAATTTAGGAGTGAAGTGAAATTTATATCTTAATTTATTTTATCGAAACAAAAGATTATTACAAGTGTTTTTGAAATTATATGAAAAAATAAACTTACAGTAACATTTTGTTTAACCATTCATGTCTAAATTATCATTATTTGTACAATAAATAATATTTAAATAATTTATGAATTTCATTTGTATTAACTGAATATATTTAATGTACATTATCCTACAAATATGTTTGATACACATACATTTTACAACTTTTCCACTTCATACAAAACATAGATGTATTTAATTTGTAATATATTAGTCCTAAAACTTATAACATTATGTTTGTTAACCATTTCTAAAGTTTCACAAAGAATTCCATGCTTTATTACAAATTTCTGTTATTTTTTCAAACTGAAATTGAAATCGAAATTTTCGTTGAAATTTCCGTACTTCTGGAGCTTCGAAATTTGAGTCGAGATCGAAATTTAAGACCTTGTTGACAATAATAAACGATGAATCATAACACAAATGTGTTTTCTTAGCATTGTGATGGTAACCACTCTCTTCTTTTTAAAGGGCCAGCAATAGACACGGAATGCATAAGTTTTGCGACTTTTGGAACGCATGCCATTATTTTCATGTGAAATTTCAAAAAGAAAACTTCACATAGCACATGCCTCTGACTAGTGAGATTGTTAGTTATTGGAAGGCATTGTTAAGGTAAACTCAAAATTCTTTTTCATGCCAAAAATGCAAATAGAAAATGTTTGATGAATTATTTAAAAAGGATCTAGTTAAAATGAAATTGATAAATTTGAGAGATGATGTAATATATTCATACTATAACAAATTGTACAAGCTAATTTTCTTTAAAAAAAAAAAAAAGACAGCTAGATGCACAAAGCTCCCACATATGCGGGTCCAAGGAAAGGGCGGACCACGATGGGTCTATTTTACTAAAATTTATTTTCCATGTTTAATATTCTAAGTTATCCCCAATTTAACTATTCTAATCAACTTTTTTTTTTTTCCTAATTTCTAGTATAATTCCTTTTTTTAAGAAGCATCAACACATCCAAAAAATTGGAAAGCATGTAACAGATATGTTCATGGCTACTTTGGATAGAAACCGCCACAAGAGGATTGATATTAGGGCTTTTGCCCTTTTGTTTGTTTAGACTCTAAAAGCATAGAGCCTCCGTCTTGCGCAATCGCTTCACTCTTAAGAGCACAAAGCTCTATTCCAAGGGGAACAAATTCTAAAATAATGTTTTGGGGGGAGAAATCTTGCCAACTCCGAACTAGGGCATTCATTCTGGTTGGCAGCCTCATATACAAGTCATTCCAATTGGCTGCCCCATCTGGGCAACATTTCATGTATTCAGCTGCTAATTTTTAGCCTAGGTTGAAAGAAGGATAGGCTTCTCTGAACCAAACAACACAAAGCCTCACTATAAAGTTGAAACTACTTTACAATGCCATTGCTATCACTTAGAAAAGAAAAAGAATTGAAAAGGTTATGAACAACACATTGAGTGAAGGTAAGAACGGTCAGCAAGTTTAACAAATGCAGCACAAGGCCCAACTTTGATACATAATCTCTCATTTCTTAGTGAATTTGAGTGACTAAAATGCCTATGGGAAGCTCATTGGAACTAGTTTCCAATGCAATTAGCTTTACTCAAATGCTCCAAGCAAAGATGAAGATATGATTTAAACACTGCACAAAGGTTGAGGCCAACAATGCAAGATTGGAACCACTCCTCTACCAAGTTTATACACAAGCCAATTGTAACCAGCTAAATGGGCCAATAAAATGGTTTACAACAATATTTGAAATATCAAATGCACTCCAACCTGTTGTAAATAAGTCATTGGACCAATTAAAAGGCAACAATAGTGCTCCTAGGTTACTTTTTGTTCACAAAATTATATTTCTTAGAACATAATGGAGTAAGACGAAATGTAATAAAAAATAATATAGGGATCAATAATTTAGAAAAAAATCACTCATGTAAAAGCTTGTGTTTTCATCCAACATGGAATAGGATGGAAATAGATACTGTGGTGAAATTCAGGAATAGTCATTGTCTATTCTCCAAAAGTTTTCACATTTTGACTCTGCGATGGCAATACTTCTTTCGTAAGCTATTGAATCTTCTTTATATTATGACCATTCTATTCCTAGGAATAGATATTTTGCAAACCAAACATAACCTTAAAAACATATGATTTCAAGGTATTTCTATTGGTTGTGCATGATTGGATGCTTTGATATGGCATTATCTTTCAAGGTTATGTTTGGTTCGCAAAATGATTATAGAATGGAAAAAGATGAATGTAATAAAAATTATATAGGGATTTGATAATTCTGGAAAAAGTCACTTGTGTAAAAGCTAGACAGACCCAGTCCTTGACTAACCCTTACGTCAAGTTTATAAATGTTTTTTTTTTTTTTCAACCAACTATAAGCATCATTATACATGGCAAAAAGGAAACAGACTTTGAAATTTAAGACGAAAAAATCATATGAAAGACAAAATATAATTATATTTTTGACAATAAATACAGTTGTCGAAAGCAAATAAATACCAGCATAAGTATTAACAAGTACAAACGTGAACTTTCATTGTAATACATGATAAGAAATAAACTAAATAATATTCAGAAAAGGATAATAACAAACCTTTATAACATCACGGCTTAGATCATTAATATTCTTGACACATACTGTGATTTTTTTTCCTTTATTAGGAATTCGGCCACCAGGTTTTAGCTGCATAAAGAATGTAATTATAAATACTCAACTAGTTTGGAAAACAGAAAAGAAAATAATAAGCATATTGCCACAAACCTCAGAATTGCGGTAGCCACAAGCATCACAAGAAGATGCCATAATAATTACTTCTTGAAAGTATGGAATTTCTGTCTATCATTAAGCTCAACAAATCTCAATCATAACCATTCCGAGCAGCACACTAATACATATGTTGCTAAATATATACCTTGTTTTACTTTATTTTACATGCAAGAAAAATTTATTAGAGCAGCATGAAATATTACAAAGAAATATCGATAAACAACCCCCTCAACCCACATACAATGATCCCCAAGATTCAATAGGAAATTTAATATAGGGGAGAACTAAGAACAGAGCCAACTAATGAATAGACAAATATATTATGCTTAAAGAAAGACTTGCAAAGAATGGTCACTCCCTGAGGGCTTTGAAGCCCAACAATTATTAATTGCCACGTTAGTACATGAACCCACACAAGTGAGAAGAATGCTCTGTGTAAAACCAATGATGTGAGTTCCATGCAACTTTAAGGGTACCATGAGGCAACGAAAAAAAATAAATCATAAATAAAAAGAATGCCCTTTCGTGTTCCCTGGTTGTAGCAAGGGAAAGATATACTTCTTTTTTTTACACAAGTATTCTTTCGAAATTCTCAACAATTCAATCCTTAATTATTATATCTTTAAACTAGGCCCTAAAAAAGTCCTAGTTAAGTAACAGCCAAGGGAAACATGCCACATCCCAGCCAATCTCTGATCATTTTACTTCCCAATGATCTTGATACTACCAACAAGACTGATGGTCGGCAGTGACGTCCTTAGATCCATTCTTCTTTAGGATAAAAGCAATGAAAGTCCATCGTAAGCTTGGCACAAAAACTCACCAGTACTGTGGACTTCCTCAAAACAGCTCCAAAACAATTTTTTGGATGAGAAAAGAAAATATGAGAGAAGAAAAAGGAACTACAAGAGGAACAAGTCCTTAAAGATAAATAAATAAACAAAACACAAAAGCATGAAGTTCGACTTCAACTAAAGTTTTGAAGCTTAAAAAAGCACGCAAATTTCAAGAATTTTGACTTTGATTTTAATAAATGATGGAAAATTGAAGTAAAACTTTTATGAAACTTTAGAAATGGTTAATAGACATAGTAATGCAAGTTTTAGAACTAATATAGTATCAATTAAATAATCAATGACAGGTATGTTGTGTATGATGTACAGTTGCTGTCATAGTGTAATGTAATATCCATATTAAACATTCAGTTAATATAAATGAAATTCATAGATTAGTTAAATATTATTTATCATACAAACAAAGATAATTTAGACAAAAATGACCAAACAAAATGTTGTTGCTAATATTGAAGTTTAATTTTTCACATAACCTCAAAAGCCCTTGTAATAGTTTTTGGTTTCAATAGAAACAATAGGATAAATTAAGAGAGATATTTCACTTTGTGTTTAAATCTCACAAATGGTTTCCAGGAAAGTTTCATTCTATGGTTATATTTTGACAAGTTTTGCCAAAAATTTCAAGATTCCAACAAATTTCAGAAGATTAGTTGATTTCAAAGGTCTTAAATAGCTTTTAGATATGTTATGTCTATGGGAAATTAAAAACAAAAAATAATTAACTGAAGTGATTTTTTTCAGAGGGGCCGACTGGCAGTCATGCCCATTCCAGGCTTCTGTATCAAATGATACAGGGTATGTCTCACATATCGCACAATACAAACTGTATATTGCCAGGCCCTCTTTAATACTGTGAAAGCAACCCTCCGAAAAACAAGCATCTAGAGATCCACCCCTCGATTCATATTAATAAGCCATTTATGCAGTCACTATCAAACAATACATATTGTGTACTGCAGGATATTAACACCAATGATTACCAAGTGAACATCCATGATTTAAGAAGGATACTGGTAACAAACATTCGAGTCTCACACCTAGTCCCACAAACTCCACATGTCGATGGGAAAGTCATTACCTACCAAACAACAATAGACAATAAGTACCGTACCATAATAGACATAAACAAAGAGTGCATCTATAGAGAAAATTTAACGACTGTTAACCTCTTCTGGTGCTGAGTAATGAAACATAGCTCCGGCAATATCAGTGCTATTACTCTGGGCAATAGCTCGATGGCCAGCTGCCGCCCCAACTAATCCATGTGGTGTATTTTTTAATTGCCTGGATGAACTATCAATTTCCTCTATTGATTCTTGTTCACGAGGACCTGCCAACTGTGATGAGTCAACAAGGTATCCCAAGGAAGACTGTTGCTCAGGAGTACGCTCATAGAGCTTGATGGTCAATGATGGATCCGGAGATGGAGCAAACCTAATTATATAGTAAGGAATAATAAGTGAATGTGTAGAGAAAACAAATAAAAGGACTAACAAGTGAATAAGTAAATCCATAAGTATCCATTTGGACAAAAAAATTGAAGCAGTATGCACTAGCTAAGACAAGGCTAAGAGAGTCGCTCAATTGACATATACCACTGAAGGGTAATCACATCAAACAATAACCTTTTGTAACCAGAGGGAACTGGCAAATCCGATTAAAAAATAATTCTGGAAAAAGAATCAATCAATTTGAAACAGAAGATTCTTTTTGCTTTTTCATGTGTTTCTGCCACACCAACATCACCACCAATATAAGAGGCAGCTGAGCGACAAGAAGCATTTGCTTCTTCACCAAAAGAAAGAATCGAGTCCAGAAATAATTTCTGTTATCTGGATTTTAAGGAGTGTGATCTTCAAACTGTGCACATTCAAAGAAAGGGAAAGCCGAACAAGCCTGATCAAGGGAGCAATCCATCCAATTTACAGAGTCAGTGATTTTAAAGGAATTGTGGTTTGTTTCTTACGGATTCTCGATGAAGCTGTTACCAGCCGGATCGTCCAGGAAGAAAGTAAAAGATGAATTTCCTGTTTTGCAATCCTTAAGTTTTAACAAAAACTGATCTATAGCTTCAGCTGTTTGAGGATCCACTCTCTGAAAAGCCAAAAGATATATAAAGATACAGGTAAAGAAAAAACAAATATATATAGATGCTGCATCAAACAAAGAAATATTGTCATTCTAAAAAATGCACCTTGCGTTCTTCTTGATGCACAAGCAAGTCATCTATAGCTCTCATTAATATTCCTTCCACCTACAATAATTAAGACCAAATATAAGATTGCGCAAAAATGGAAATTCTTAAAACACAACTACGAGAAATGCATAAACCAAAAATTAAGATGCGTTGGATCATCTCCTGATCTAAACCCTTAAGCTATTGGGTCATGGGCTAATGATGCGCATCAAGCTTTAACACTTCTCTGCACATGCAGCCCCTGTTGCATGTGGAGAGAAAAACAAATGACGAACAATGAGAATTATAGGGAATAAGATAGTTATTTTTTAACATATTATTAGATTACCACTTTACCTAAAAGCTTAAGCTATTACGGTGGGCCAATAATGTAAAAATCAAGCCTTAACATTTACAACCTAACAGCTTAAGCTTTTAGGTATAATCTAACACATGTAATAAAGTAATAAACACAGAATTGCAGAAAGCGAGACTACAGCCCAGCTGACACCATTTTGATCTGTTCTCTACTGTATACCATGATGCTCCTATGTTTCCTGTGGTGCCTTGTGTTTATGGCCGCACCTGTTTGGTTCATGTTCAGCCTGCTCATCAATACAAGTTATCTTTTCATGCTGTTAAATGTACCTTTTTTGTTGGGTATTTTAGAACCCAAAAGGGATATCAGTGCTATGATCCTCAGTCATAAGCATTACATGATGTAACCATTTTTAAGGAAGCATCTTATTTTTTGAGTAATGGATATTCTAGGCACATCAGCTATCAGTGATTTACTTCTTGTCCAGATCCACTATTTTTCGCTCTCATTTCTTTGCAGGAAACTTTGCTATAGTTCCACGTGACACATCCGTGACTGCACCAAAGAAACATTTGAAGGTATACAAACATTGTAGAAGGAGAACCAACCTCACTACAGCCGTCCAGTTAACACTTTAGTCCTCCACTGTATCAGATTCTAGTTCTCAACAATCAAGAAGATTTAGATTTGCCCATTTCTCATAAAAAATGTACCAGATCTTGCACTTAAAAATCCTTCATCATACGTCCTATTTAAAATTACGTTTTCCTAACTTATCTTCCTCTTATTTTCTTTTCTTTCCTTTGTTTATTTCTTTTGTTTCTATCCCATCTTCTCACATTGACGGGGTAGCTAATTTTGGGTGGAAGCAAACTATGGACTCAAAGATGGAGGTGTTTACTTCATGAGGCACAAGAGAATTGGCAGATATTCTTCCAAGTGAAGAGTTGGCTTAGCGTCACTGGCATTTACTATTATCTAGACTCAAACTTATGGTGTGGATTACTTTTAGACATTGAATTTAGTTGAATTCTATCCAATTTATAATCCCTTTGGCAGTTAATTTCATGTGGCCCTTGTACCAGTTCAATGTTAAAAATGCATTTTTGCACAAATGTGGAGGAAGAGGTATGCATGGAGCAACCACTGGGAAATGTTGCTAAGGAAGTGTGGCAATGTTTGCTTGTTGCTTACGACCATTTATGTTCTTATCCGAACCCCTAAGGCCTGGTTTGACAAATTGAACAAGTGGTATCTTCGTTCAGCTTTATATTGTGTTATTCTAATCACTGTCTTTGTCAAGACTTAAGATAAATGAGATGTGTAGTGCTTCATGTTGTCTATGCTGATGATATTATCATCATAGGAAGTGATCCTAATGGAATCGCAGATGTCAAGTGTTTGGCTTTAGAATCAATTTCAAGTCAATGGTCTGGAGACCTTTCCTTCAATATTTTCTTGGTGTTAAGGTCGCTGCATACAGAAAAGGCTTAATCTATCTCAGTGGAAGTACACTCAAGAATTACTGGCTAAAACAGGTACTTTTGGAGCTAAAAGAGCAAATAATCCGATTGATCCAAATATGAAGTTGTCCAATGATGACAGAACAGATTTAAAAAAAAATATCCATAAAAAAGGTTGGTCGCACATGAATATCACAGAGACCAACGTATCTTTTATTAAGAAGTTTACGGAGAACTTGAAGCACCCACATTGGGATGCTATTTGTAGAAATCTTTAGTACCTCAAGAGCTCTCATGGTAAAGGACTGGTGTATAAGTTTGATAGAAGTATTTTTTTTTTTAATTATGGGATACTCTAAGGCAGACAAGGCTAGTTTTTGGCAAAAGATTAAAGATCGATGAATGAGTTATTGTTATATTTATTTGTCTTTTCTGGATTGTCCCAGTTTGTCCAGGGAGATATCTCATTTTCCCTCCAGTAAATTCTTTTATCTACTAATGAAATCTTTTTTTCATTATAAAAAAAAACATCAACGATCAGGTGCTGTACATTTTCTGAGCGATAATCATGTCAATTAGAGAACGAGGGGATAATATTGCTGTAGATATTTCTATTGCTGATGAAGGGGCAGTCAATCAGTTACTGTGGTTGACATGTTTTACATCAGAAATGGGTCTTTGTCTGACAAAACCTATGAATATCGTTTCTGATAATGAGGGTACTATCTAGATTGCAAACAATCCTGTGTTCCATGAGAGGACAAAACATATCCACGTTGACTATAATTTTGGGAGGTGCTGTAATGAAGAAGGTTGTATCTACTCCATTTGTGAAATCCTATAACCATAGGAGATTTGTTCATAAAGTGCTTACTACACAAACTTTTATGACCGCTTCTCTTTCTGCAGTACCAAACTGGAGTTGGATGATATTTAGACACCCTAGCTTGAGAGGGAATGTAAAAGTGGGAGCAGCTTATGGTGTAAGGTATTAATATTTTATCTTACTATCTCAGATGTATTTTTGCCGTTGGTGTATATAAAAACGTTGGCCAGTCTATGAGAATTATTCTCTTCAGATAAAAAATACACTCTGAATTTCAATCTCAACTCTTGTTTCTCCTCCTTTATTGTCCTAACATAAACTCACATATGATGTAGAGAACCAAGTTGGATATCTCAAGTTTGCAGCTAGACGACAGGGGCAGTTAAACATCATGCTGCACAAATTTAATGTGCTAAAGAACACACACGATGCAGAAACTCGACCAGTCAACCAGGAACACCATAGAATCAGCTGCTTCAGAACCCCCCCCCCCCCCTTGATAGTCAAAAATGACATAACAAACCATTAACATTTGCATATAATGACATCTGTACCCTCTCTAGCATGAAAGCATAAATCTGCTGAATTGTTGACAGTGTTCTCGTTAAACCTCATTCAGGAACAATATCTGAGTATTTTCAGCATTATGGCTTCTTTCACTAACATATTACAATTTATATCACTGTCATAGGGGTGAACTGCCAAAGGGTATAATTTACTGTATGTGAACGTCAGGAAGCCAATGTTACTTTTTCAATGTCAGAGCAGTCTGCATCTTTTCGGCAAACCTCAAGGGAGTCCAGTCCTCAAGTAACTCAAGGGAGGCCAGTATGTTTTGCCCTAACTATTAATATGAATAAATATCAATGATATCTGAGGATAAAAAATGGAAGAATGAGTCACCAAGCTATCAAGGAAATTATCTATTACAGAGGTCAATCAAGCATATTTTCTCATCTAAAATCATTGACACCTCTAGATGAACATTAGAAAATTTGAGCATCACAAGTCAATGACATGTTATAATCAAGCAACAGCTAATCTTGCCTGTTTTCTTACAGTTGAGTGCAAAATCAAAAAAGGATTAAAGTTGAGATTTGGGAAATTCAGTTACAAGTTATCACCAGGATTTTCAAAGGTGATATCAAATTAACCCTAGTATCAAGAAGACATGTTCCTGTAGTTTAAGTTAGAGAAAAATCTATGCCATATAATGTGGAACAAACAGAAGATCAGAGAGATACTGTTGAAAGAGTTCCGCGATGAGCCTCTGGAGGAATCTCAAAATCAAGCTCAGGTATCTGCAAATAAAACAAAATGGTGAGAAAAAACATTGAACTTTCTCTTGTGATAAAAATAAAAAAAATTACCTTTACATGTGAAAAATTGAAATGGAAAATGTAGGTCATCAATTTCTATTTAAAAATATGCACAAATCTGTACTAGAGAAAATAGAAGGTTCAGGATTATTTTTTCATGCATGACAAACTGATGATCAAACTTCTGAACTCTAAGAATAACAAGTTCTGAACTAATAACGTAAAGGTCTGCAATTTTTTCTCCATGCAGGACAAACTTGTCATCTTACTCATGATTTCTGACATTAACTGAATTTCTCAACAATATGATAAATCTGAAAATCAATTCTAGTTCATGATTATGCTTTGGCTTCCTTGCCATTGGGACTCTATTTTTTATGGCAGAGATTATCTCACTCTAAACAAATAGTTGTCTGGTTTGGGAGATCTTTGAGAATTACCTATAATCTCAGAGGGGGTATCTTCTATTCCTCAATTTGATTATATTAGGAAACTCACATGTCTAATGCCCTCCTTGAATTCCCATTATCCATTGAGGGTGATGCCCAAAAGTCTCAACAAGTACACATGAGGTGAATTGCAATTTAGGATAAAAACACCCCATCTGCTCAAAACCAAATACAAATCGCTCAAAATTGTTGGAACCCCATACACTGACACCAAACAGAAGATCAAATATCTCAACATCTCATTCTATTTGTTGCGCAACTGAGAAGGCTTATAGCATGAATAGATCACAGCATTGTGTCAAGGAGGAAGAGTTGCACAAATGCCCAATCAAGACTTCAGGGATAGTAATGCAGGGTAAACTAGGGTTTCATAAGTCCTAGTAGGAGAAGAAGCGTTGTGTGCACACAGGTGCTTTCGGCTTGATTATTACAGAGGAGGAAAATATTGAGCTTTAATGGTTGGCGATGGCTCAAATACTCCCAAGTTCAAATTATAAAGTCCAAAATGATTTAAATGTTGGTCTTGGGCTTAAGGAATACTCACCACAAAAGTGGAGAAACTTTAAAACAGCCCATAGTCAACAATGAAGCCCAACCAAGGTGGTTTTTTTCTCTTTGGTGACACCACTTGAAGGTTTGCGATCCAAATAGCTGGAAGGGATGCAACCAGGATGAATGGCATTTGCAGCAATCGTCAGACCCAAATCAGTGTGAAGATCAGGTTCTCTCCCCCCCCCCCCCCCAAACTCCCCCTACAAAGCCAGTTGCTTCAGTAAGCAATCTTCAGCATCATGGGGACTCATGCAACGTGTTTTTAAGGAAATATGGAACACCGTTAGAGTTAAGAGGAGACCAAGAGTCAGCTCAATCCAAAAACTCCCTGAAATTAGTAGTCATAGATCAAGCCAAGTTGTATAGAATACACCTGAAGAACTGATTAAAAGTTCAGGAAGCAGTGGAGACTAATCAGGTCTGAAAGGAGAGGAATCTGCAGGCGAGGTTGTCCAATCATGTTGCTGATCATGATGGAGAGGTGCCTTCTACAGCACCAGTTCCTTGTCAGTTCCAAGAGAAGAATCTGCTGGTGTATTTACCAAAACAGGGAGGTCATCAACATGGAAATCAACAAAAGAATGTGATTCGCGGTAGAAAATGTCTAGTCATTGGAGAAAAGAGGGATTCCAGACTTATGGTGATAGAATTAGGGTTGAATTGCACAAAATTTTTTAAGAATGTTGGGTACATCCAGCGAACAAGGAAAATTCATAAAATGAATGGGTATGGGAGCTTCTCACAACTGGATAGCCCACGGAAAGAAAGTATTCTAGCTGAAAAAGCCAATTCAAATGCAAGCGAAAGAGGTAAGGAGAAAGTTAGGTGCATGAATCAAGTGACGACTGTGAGTATGATAGTTATTTTGTTTGTGATAATACTTTGTTGATAGATGAAATCTGTGCCTAGGCACACTTCTACTGTTTGAGAGACCACAACTGTAGATTTGGAAGGGGATCCTAATATTGAATAATGAAGAAAGTATCTTGAAGGTGATCAGCAAATGGGTATTAGGGTATATATGCAGTGGGATTTGTCCCCAAAGTGACAACAAATGATATGTAGTATAAAGACGAAAATCAATTGAATCGGGAGTTTAGAATTGCTAGAATTTGCATGTAAAAGAAGGGTCAATGAGAATTAGATAATTTGAGTGCACTATTAACCAAGATAGAAGGGGATTGGAGAAGAGGTTTTTCATTAAGTTGTTTTAACTAGTTTTATTTTCAGTTTACTTCAGTTATTCTAGAGGACTACATGTCCAGCTTTAATTTGTATTCTTCTCTCTCTCTCCCTCTCTTAATCAATTTTCTTTTTATTAAAAAAAATCATTCCATGAAAGGAAGCACAAGATACACAACGGTGCTCATCTTGATGTCAACCATTGAAAGGAATATAATTAATAAATTACTTCAAATGAGAAGGGTAGTGGAAATTAGACTCACATCTTCTTCTTGGCAAAGAGAAATTTTTTCATTTGACCATGTCCACATTTTTTCACTACTCATACTAATCAACTAATATAAAATTAAATTATGCAAAATATAATGAAACATAAAAAATACGTAGTATTTATATAATGAAAAATATAGTACAAGTACATAAATAATTCATATTCTGTAATAAAATAACAATGTTAAACTTACATATATATATGTGTGTGTGTGTGTGTGTGTGTGTGTGTGTGTATCTATGCATGTGCTTCTATTTGACATCAAAAGTATAATTTAGTAAACTGTCCCCACCCCCACCACACCCAAGAAGGAGCCCACTGGTCATAGGCACATTGTGAGATTTCCCAATAGTAGGAGTGTTGGAAGAGATAGGCTATTTTAGTCATTATGCAGTGCAAGTGGGGTATTTTTCTCTTTCACGTTTTTTATTATTAATAATATAAAAGGTCAGACCTGGAGCTGAATGTAATGCTCCAGGAAACTGCTGTGTTACCACCTACTTTCTCTTGCTTTTTTCTTCTTTTCTTATTTTCTTCTCCTCTCCTCTAGGTATAACTTTACAACATGATTATTGACTTTTTGAGTCCGATCCCTCTTTTGATTATGACAAACCACAGTATCTCATCTATGTACTAAGTGTATGAACAGGTTCATTTTTCTAAGCACGGATGATAGATGAGAAATGGAAGCTGAGAAGTACTTAAACGCGCACACCATTCAGCGCAATTCATGAAATTGCAAAGGAGCAGAGTATGAAGATTTTTGTTTATTCTTTCAAGATGTATTGTAATAGTACTAAGCTTTATGATCTGTAATAATTGCATCTCATGCATGATAAGGATTAGATGCTCAATATATGAAAGACCATAGACTAACCATTAGGACCCAAAACCCTTAGTACAAAATGTTATAACTTATTCACACATGGTTGAATAAGTTCAAGGACAAAAACAGGACAAAATATGCAATTTCAAAGAGCACCGGTCGACCGAACTAAATGCTTAATGCTTTTAAAATTGCTCGCCCGACCGTCCCTTTAAGCTCTATGTGCCTCGGCCACCCAAACTCGTTTTGGTAATTTTTTATTACTCGGTAGGCCGGCCTTCATGTTTTAATTTGGCTAGCCGACCGAACTTGGTCTCTCGGCAAACCGACTCTGACCTACGGTCGACCGAACTTACAAAGGTTCGGGAAATCGCCATGGCTAGCCAACCGGCCATCTTCCACGGCCAACCGGACCCGAAATTCAATTCAAAATATCTGTCTATTCGGCCGACCGACCCTATCCCTCAGTCGACCGTACCTCTTGGGTTCACAATTTTCTTACCGTGATAATCATAGTTAATTTTTAATTAATTTTTTTCAAAATGACCGCCGTGTCCCAAATGGTAATATTTATAGGGGGCTTTCACCATTTGCCCTGATTAGAGATAGCTTTAGCAATTTAATTAGCAAAAACACTAATAAGTTTTTTTATACTCCATTGCTTACATCTTTCAATCAGAAAGCACATTATACATTCTCCCTTGCATTCATTCTTGCTAAAATCTTTTTCAAGAAGAGAGAATCATTTTTGTAGAGAGCTTGATTATATTGCTATAAGCACATTCATATATCATCTTCAAGCTTACTACTCTCTCATACTTACATTGTTTGATCTTGATTTTTGAGAGTAAGCTAAAGTTCTTTTCCCATCATATTTTATTGATAAATATTGTTTGGGAAGAACTCATCTTTGCTGGAGAACTTGCATCCTTATTACAAGGTTCAAAAGCTTGCATATTATTTTTGATAAAAGTTTTTGGCAAGCTTAAACCCTAAATATCAGTTGTGCTTAATATATATATCTTTGAGATATTTGCTTAGGGCTTCTTAAAGTTCCTTTGATTATTCATTTATTGAATATACTATATTGAATCAAAGGTTTCACTCTCACATATATATATATATATATATACACACACATTCTTGAGAGTTATCATATAGCCTGAAAAGGTCTCACTTGAGCATAAATCTATATCATTTGTGAGTGCATTGGTTATATTGTTGTACATCATCTGCTTAACATAGAAGCATTAGTTTTGTACACAAAAATTTATTATCTTTGTATTCCCGACGTGTGGTTGGAAGAAGATTGCACTGGCTTGTAACGTGCACCGGATTGCTTAAACCCGATTAGGAAAACCAGGTACACCTTTCTAAGGTGTGGTCGTAAAGGTTGGGGTCAGCCCTGTGAATCTGACCTGGGGTATTCCCTTGCCCAGCAAGGAGAGGGTGATGTAATCAGTGATGCTCCACTCGTTAAGCGAGCACTTATTGGAATCCTCTTACTTGTTAGCTTGAGGCGGGGACGTAGGCAGTATTGGCCGAACCCTGATAACATTTCTAGTGCCTAATTTTAACTTCCGCAAATTTAGTTCCTGCACTTGAATGTTCATGTTTCTTACTTGTTAGCTTGAGGTGGGAACGTAGGCAGTATTGGCCGAACCGTGATAACATTTATTGTGCCTAATTTTAACCTCCGCAAATTTAATTCCTGCACTAAAATGTTCATGTTTTATCATTGTGTATGATTGTGAATTATTGAGTCTGCTATATGTGCTTTGAATATTTGCTCAGTTAATTGCTTGGGGAATTGAGACTATTTTAGAAAGACCCCAGGTTGTGTATTACTGACTGCGTTTTGAACCTAACCTAGGAAGGATAATTTTTAAATACCCAATTCACCCCTCTTCTTGGGAATACACCAATTCCAACAATTGGTATCCCCAAGTACTTTTTGAAAACATCAAAGGGGGAACATTTTTTTACAGCAAGAAATATTTTCCAAATTAAAATTCATTATCTCTTGCCTCATTATTTATTTTTCAATGCATAACTGGTTCAGTAATTATACATGAAAATACAAACTAGTTAGACTAATTTTATACTCAAACCTACACCTTGCTATCATATGTCGTACATTTTAAACTCCAATCTTTTACAGGTCTTATGATATGTCTTAATTGCAATGGTTTGTGGATAATCCTGGTCTAACCATGTTTATCATGTGTTTTTAATCTCATATGACCAGTCATATTGTTTATTTTTGTGTGTGCATAAATTGCCAAATCTTTCAAAACAAAAATAAGATGCTTATATATGCCCAAAATTCTTTTAAATAAGGGGAGTTCTCTTAAGCTAAGAATTTTTTTTAAATGCTCAAATATTTTTCTTAGCTTAACCCTTTTGCTAATGACAAAAGGGGAGATGTTTTGTGAGAGCAAAATTAGTCCTTTCTCTCAGAACTTTTGTTACATAAAATGAAAAATGATAATTGTACTTAAATGCACAACTTGAAAAATTCTGAAGTCTTCATGCTTGTATGTGAACTTTATTGAATATCATTTTTTTTAATGCATATTGTTAGGGGGAGCCTTGTCAAACAAACCCAAATTTTGCTCTTGTGTTTGTTATCATCAAAAAAGGGAAGATTGTTGACTTTTTGAGTCCAATCCCTGTTTTGATTATGACAAACCACAGTATCTCATCTGTGTGCTAAGTGTATGAACAGGTTTATTTTTCTAATTACGGATGATAGATGAGAAATGGAAGCCGAGAAGTACATAAATGCGCACACCATTCGGCGCAATTGATGAAATTGCAAAGGAGAAGAGTATAAAGATTTTTGTTTATTCTTTCAAGATGTATTGTAATAGCACTAAGTTTTATGGTCTATAATAATTGCATCTCATGCATGATAAGGATTAGATGCTCAAGATATGAAAGACCATAAACTGACCATTAGGACCCAAAACCCTTAGTACAAAATGCTATAACTTACTCACACATGGTTAAATAAGTTCAAGGACAAAAACAAGGCAAAATATGCAACTTCAAAGAGCCTCGGTCGACCTTAGGAGTTCAAATGACCTCGGCCGACCAAACTAAATACTTAATGCTTTTAAAATTGCCCGGTCGACCGTCCCTTTAAGCTCTATGTGCCTCGGCCGCTTGAACTCATTTTGGCTTAATTTTTTATTACTCAGCAGACCAACCTTCATGTTTTAAATTTGGCCAGCCGACCGAACTTGGTCTCTCAGCAAACCGACTCTGACCTACGGTCGACTAAACCTATGAAGGTTCAGGAAATCGCCATGGCCAGCCAACCGGCCATCTTCCACAGCCAACCGAACCCGAAATTCAATTCAAAATATCTATGTCTGTTCGGCCGACCGGCCCTATCCCTTAGTCGACCGAACCTCTCGGGTTCACAATTTTCTTACTGTGATAATCAGCGTTAATTTTTAATTAATCTTTTTCAAAACGAACGTTGTGTCCCCAATGGTAATATTTATAGGGGGCTCTATATATATTCCACCATTTGCCCTGATCAGAGATAGCTTTAGCAATTTAATTAGCAAAAACTCTCTGAAGTTTTTTTTTTACTCCATTGATTACATCTTTCAATCAGAAAGTGTTGACTTTTTGAGTCCTATCTCATTTTGATTATGACAAATACAAAGTATCTTACCTATGCATTGAGCTTCTTGAATAGATTCATTCTTAGCATGCACTGATGGTAGGAACACAAGGAAGTCATACGGTCCATAAAGATCAAGCCTCATATGGCTCTTGAAGAAGCAAAAGGAATAAAGACCACATTTTCTTGTTGTAATTGCATTCAATCTTATTTGGGTTTGTAATATAATATGGTCTGTAATAATGCATCTGCATGCATGATAGGACTTAATGCTCAAGATACAAAAGACCATAGACTGACTAATAGGACCCTAAAATCTTAGCACAAAATGTTATAACTTATTCACACATGATTGAATAAGTTTAAGGTCAAAATCAGGGCTTACATAGACGGTCGACCAAAACCAGATTTTTTGGGCTTAATTTAAAAGTTATACATATGTGAACAGGGGTGATTTTTAAACAAAATCAGGACCTAACTTAACTTTGAAAGAGCTTCGGTCGACCGAACCTTGGCATTATAAATGTATCGGTCGACCGAACCAGCCCAAAGTCAAACTGTTGACTTGGCTCGGGTGACAGACATAGATTTGAACGTATCTTCCACGGTTGAACAAATTCTGGTCTTGACTTTTTCCAACTTCCATGGGCGCCCGAACTTTTAGTTCAAAATCACCTCAGGCAACCGAATTGTGAGGTTTGGCAAACCAAACTGTTCACCGGGCGACCGAAACCACGAAGGGTTGGAAAATCGCCTGGCTCAGCCGACCGGTCGTTGCCCACGGTCAACTGAACATGAGAAATTTACTTTTCTCCTTGTGTATGTTCGGTCAACCGACCCTAAGGGTCAGCGAACCAAACCTCTCAGGTTGCCTTATTTTTACCGTGGTTAATTGAGGTTATTTTTGGTTAAATTTTAATTTAACAATTTCAAAATACCCAATAGGTCCCCAACGGTCATTTTTAGGAAGAATTCTATGCATACCCCTCATTTGCTTAAATTAGCAACTAATTAGCAAAGTGATTAAGCAAATTTTCTCTTAAATTTTTTATACTCCCTTTGCTATATACTCAAACTTTTCAAGTATAATTTCATATACTCTCTTACATACTTATTTGCACATATCATTTTGAAATAGAGAGTTCCTTTTTATTATTCTCCTAACTTGCAAATCAATTGCAAGGTGTATGGAGATTTGATTGTGTTATTGTGCATCATTTCAAATCATTTTCTAGGCATTACTCTCACATATTCACACATATTTGAAAAATCTTTTTGAGAGTCTTGCTTGATTGTTTATTCCCATTATATTTCGTATATAAATATTTGATTGGGAATAACTCGTTTTAGCTTCCTAGTCTTGGCATTCAAATTGCAAGACTTGAGAGCTTGCATTCTTCATTTGAAAAATCTTTTGCAAGCATAAACCCTAAGTATTTGCTGTGATTATACAAACAAAACAAAAAAAACAAACCAACAAAACCAAGCCTTAGTCCCACTAAGTGGGGTTAGCTATATGAATCCTTTTCCGCCAATTTATGCGATCATGGAGCATTTCTTTTGGTAGATTCAAGGATATTAAATCCTTATCTCCTCCCAAGTTATTTTAGGTCTACCCCTACCCCTTCTACTGCCCCCCACAATAACTAAGTCACTCTTCCTCATAGGTGCACTATAAGGCCTACGTTGCAAGTGTTCATACCATCTAAGTCATCCCTCCCCCATTTTATCTTCTATAGGAGCTACACCTAACTTACCACGAATATATTCATTCCTTAATTTATCTTTCAATGTTATACCACTCATCCATCTAAGCATCCTCATCTCGACAACTTTTACTTTTTGGATATTATGTTTCTTCGTCGCCCAACATTCCGATCCATATAGCATAGCTGGTCTTATAGTTGTCCTATAAAACTTCCTTTTCAATTTTAAGGGTATTCTACGATCACATAGCACACTTGAAGCACTTCTCCATTTTACCCAACCTGCTTTAACTCTATGCATTACATCATCTTCAATTTCTCTTTCAGCTTGCATAATAGAACCAAGGTATCGAAATCTACAACTACTATTTATTTCTCCATCATCAAGTTTAACTTTGTCTCCAATATTCCTCATATCATTACTAAAATTATATTTCATATATTCTATTTTATTTCTACTTATCCTAAAGCCTCTAGATTCCAAAGCTTTTCTCCATAATTCTAACTCAGCCTCTATTCCATCCCTAGTTTCGTCAATTAATACAACATCATCTGCAAACAACATACACCATGGAACCTCCTTTTGAATACTCTTAGTCGATTGGTTCATCACTAAAGCAAAAAGATAAGGACTCAAAGCAGAACCTTGATGTACACCTATGGTAATTGGAAATTCTCTAGTTTCTCCATCTATAGTCTTTACACTAGTCATTACTCCATCGTACATATCCTTAATGACATCAGTATACCTACAACATATACCCTTTTTTTCTAAAACCCACCATAGAACTTCCCTAGGTATTCTATCATATGCTTTCTCAAGGTCAATAAATATCATATGCAAGTCCCTCTTCTTTTCCCTAAACTTTTCCATTAATCTTCTTAAAAGATAAATAGCTTCTGTGGTAGATCTCTCAGGCATAAAACCAAATTGATTTTCTGAGATCTTCGTTTCTAACCTTAATCTTTGTTCAACTACTCTTTCCCATAGTTTCATCGTATGACTCATAAGTTTAATTCCACGATAGTTATTACAATTTTGAATATCTCCTTTATTTTTGTATATAGGTATTAAAGTGTTTTTCCTCCATTCATCTGGTCATTTCTTAGTTTTTACAATTGTATTAAATAAATTAGTTCACCATATAATTCTGTTATCACCCAAGCATTTCCAAACTTCAATTGGGATGTTATTTTGGTCCCATGGCTTTCCCATTTTTCATCTTTTTTAGTGCAAACTTAACTTCGTTAACTCTAATTTTGCGAATAAATCTTATATTTTTTGTGATACTTGATTAGGGTTTTAAGGTAAACTTGAATATTCCTTTGTTGAATATATTATCTTGAATTAAATTTTCAAGATCTCACTTGAGCATTAATTCTCTACCATACTTGAGTGCATTGATTATACTGTACTGAATTATGGTACACATCTGCTTGTATTAGAAGCATATTTTGTTGTATAAAATATTTTATTTGATTATCTGTTGTACTCCTGACGTATGGTCGGAAGAGGGAGACTAACCCTATGAATAGTCCCGGACTTGCTCAGACTCGGTTAAGAGAGCAACAAGACTGGTTTAGACCTGATTAGGAGAACTATGTGCACCATCCTGGTAAAGTATTGTAAACGGTGTCGCTCCACCCGCAAGTGAGCAACTAGCAGAATCCTCTTACTTGTGAGTTTGAGGTGGAGACGTAGGCAGTATTGGCAGAACCCTGATAACATATCGTGTGTCTGCTTTTAATTTCCTAGACGTTATATTCTTGCGCATGTATGTTATATTCAATATATTGTGAATGTTGCGCATGATTTAATTTCTGCATATTATATTTTTCTGTACAATTAGTATTTGTTTAGACAAACCTAGGTTGAGCTATACTGAATGTGGATTTAAATTAAACCTAGGAAAAAAATTTTTAAATACCCAATTCACCCCCCTCTTAGGAATTCACCAATTCCAACAGAAAGCATGTTATACATTCTCTCTTGCATTCATTCTTGCTAAAATCTTTTTCAAGAAGAGAGAATCATTTTTGTAGAGAGCTTGATTACATTACTATAAACACATTCTTATATCATCTTCAAGCTTACTACTCTCTCATACTTACATTGTTTGATTTTGATTTTTGAGAGTAAGCTAGAGTTCTTTTCCCATCATATTTTATTGATAAATATAGTTTGGGAAGAATTCATCTTTGCTGGAGAACTTGCATCCTTATTACAAGGTTCAAAAGCTTGCATATTATTTTTGATAAAAGTTTTTGGCAAGCTTAAACCCTAAATATCAATTGTGCTTAATATATATATCTTTGAGATATTTGCTTAGGGCTTCTTAAAGTTTCTTTGATTATTCATTTATTGAATGTACTATATGGAATCAAAGGTTTCACTCTCACATATATATATATATACACATATTCTTGAGAGTTATCATATAGCCTGAAAAGGTCTCACTTGAGCATAAATCTATATCATTTGTGAGTGCATTGGTTATATTGTTGCACATCATCTGCTTAACATAGAAGCATTAGTTTTGCACACAAAAATTATTATCTTGGTATTCCCGACGTGTGATCGGAAGAGGATTGCACTGGCCTATAACGTGCACCGGATTGCTTAGACCCGGTTAAGAAAGCACCGGATTGCTTAGACCCAGTTAGGAAAACCAGGTACAACTTTCTAAGGTGTGGTCATAAAGGTTGGGGTCAGCCCTGTGAATCTAACCTGGGATATTCCTTTGCCCAGTAAGGAGAGGATGTTGTAATCGGTGACACTCCACCCGTTAAGCGAGCACTTATTGGAATCCTCTTACTTGTTAACTTGAGGTGGGGACGTAGGCAGTATTGGCCGAACCCCAATAACATTTCTTGTGCCTAATTTTAACTTCTGCAAATTTAATTCCTGCACTTGAATGTTCATGTTTTATCATTGTGTATGATTGTGAATTATTAAGCCTGCTATATGTGCTTTGAATATTTGCTCAGTTAATTGCTTGGGGAATTGAGACTATTTTAGAAAGACCCCAAGTTGTGTATTATTGACTGCGATTTGAACCTAACCTAGGACGGATAATTTTTAAATACCCAATTCAACTCCCCCCCCCCCCATCTTGGGAATACACCAATTCCAACAATGGTTCCAAAGCTGGTTATCAGGAGGGCCTGGGTCTAGTCTTGTTGCCTGCATTTATTGTATGTTATTTAAAAAATTATTATATTCCCTGTAATGGGTGTTATTTATCATTTGTTTATCTCTCTATGTACTATCAGGCTGCACATGTGGGTAAGTGTTAAAGCTTGATATACATTGTTCGCCCACAACCTAACAGCTTAAGCCTTTAGGTAAACTGGTATTCTTACGAGGAGATCTCAGGTTCAGTTCCACACTGAGTGTGGGCTGTCATGCTGGCGTGTGTGGCTCCAGTACCTCTTCTTTATCCTATTATACCCAGGGGCAGGAGGTATATTATCTGAGTTTATAGATGGTTGGGTCCAGCATGGCTCTGGGTTGGATGGGTTCTCAGTTACCAATATATATATAAAATTTAGAAGACAGAACCACTGGCCACTGTTCACAGCATCTGCTGATTTTGCGAGGTGCTGCCAATTGCATTGGCAATGTTAACAAGATCTGAGATACACCAATTACGTAAAGATCACAATCCTAGATGAATCATCTCAGGAATAAGGAGCTACATTGTTAATCAAAAAAACATATCACTGATGAAAATACGTAACAAATATACCTGTCTATTTGATAAATGACCATGTAAATTGTTCTGGATAAGAAAAGATAGATTAACAGAAAAAAAAAAACAAAGTACAATGAGATGAGAGCAAGATATCCTCCCGAGAAGAAAAAAGAGAAGTTACAATCGATTACAATAGAGCTGCCCTCCAATCAAGACTTGGAGGGGCTGCTTCTGTGACTTTAAACACATAAGATTCAGGTTTGGATGTAACATTCCTACCATTGTGTCAAACCTCAAAATGTAGACAGGTATAATTAAAATGCCAATAGAAGATAAGAACATTTACAAAATGAATAAAAATATGGAAAGAATTTGAGCATGGAAAAACCTCAGTGGTGGAATCTAAACCAAATACCTTGATGGTGGCAGAATCCGATTTTACCACTTGCCGATTGAGCATCTGCATTGAACTAAACCATTAGCACTCTCACAGAAGATACTGCATGTGAGAGAAATGACAACAGCCACACATAGGACAGTTGAGAACAAGCTACTATTGCAAGAAGGAGAGAGGGAGAGAGAGAGAGAGGGTAGAAAAATTGCAAATTTGCTATTTGTTTTAGAAAGAATTTAAAATTAAATGAATTATATTTATACTGTGCCTCATGGAAATTTTCTATCTGTTCTACAAAGCTAAAATGAAAAAAATTATATATCCACCATGTCCCCCTCTTTCTTTCCATGGAGCAGATGAGGGGGTATTGAGAAGCTTATAATAGAAAATGTAAATTTTTAAAAAAAAAAAAATAACTAAAAGTTAAGTAAAAAACAACAGTAACAACTAACCACAGGGATCAATAAAGTAATAAACTACTAGAGCAAAAAAGATAGAACAATTCGAAAGAACAATGATTGCAAAATTGAGGAGACACTGAACATCCAAACTATAAAGTTGGTAAACCAAGGCTGCTAATAACAGTGATGATGACTAATAAGAATACATTAATAGTCAGATCTTCCTAAAACTAGGCTTTTCACAGAGTGACTAGAGTATGCATGTTGCCAACCAATAACTTGGAGACAACTATGCATTCAGCATGGTAGACAAGTAATGAAGGGTGTCAAGCTTACGAAAGTCAAAATATTAGGAAAATTTGGAAAAAATAAAATAAAAAAAAAATAGTAAAAGAATTTATACCCACTAATAAATAAAGACATAAATAGCCTTTTTCTTCAACTTCAAAACATAAGGAGAGTTCGGTGGACAAGAAAATTAAGTCATAAAACTGTGGAAGAACACCTATTTAGATCAATCCTTATCATAGATAACTAGATAAGCCATGTGCTCCATAGTTAAATGACAGTTCCAGTCAATTTGTAACAATAATTGTGCACATTTTGTGGCATGTCCATTGAACTGGATCTACTTTGATTAACATTTATTGATAAGATAGGACATAACATAATGTGATGAAATATAACATGATGAGTTTCTTTAAGAAATTTGAAGTTGACATAACCTGCAGATTGCCTGATGAAATTTGCAAACTGTAACAGGACCCTCGGGGCTGGAGTTCACCGGCAAACTGGACTTCATTGTTCCTGGAAGAAAAGTAAAGTTAAGTGCAAAAACAAAAACCAGGGGAAAAAAAAAACTAGAATAATAATTAACCTAAATATAATTTATGTCACATTTTTAAACAGAAAATAGTTTACCTCTCACCACAGTGCGGACACTCAAAAGCTGATAATAAAATCTGCATGCAGATTAAATTTTCGCACGTAAATAAACATGCGTGAAAAGAAAGACTTCCAGCACTCAAATCTAGAACTTCAAGACAAGTGAGTGTTATAAATAAGGTAGTCTATACACAAGTTTTACAGTGATTATTGACAAGGGACAATTACTCAAGTGGAATTTCCACAGAGTTAAAGAAAATAAATAAATAATACTGATTGAATCCAAATGGCTAGGGAAGCTAAAATCAGACAAGCACTACTCAGCCAGGTGAACACCATCTTCTTAGATTTAAAAAATGGCAAAAGACAATAACTTCCCCTGAGGTTTGCCAAAAAGACATAAACCTCCCATTGCATTTTGCAAAAAACGAGTTTTTTTAAGGGGAGGTCTTTGTCTTTTTGCTAAACCTCAGGGAAGGTGAATGTCTTTTGCCCTTAAAAAAATATCAAGAAAGAAGAAAGTCCAAAAGTAGGACAAGTTGTTGCCAACATTACAAAAGAGCTGCTCTCCAATCCTTTTGCTTGTAAATCAAAATAAACACCCCAAAACATCACCAAAGCTGACACCCTGAGGAAAGGCAATAAAAAACACTCTAAACAAGCAAGAAGGCAACTAGAGAAACACTACTGGTCCAAAAAATGTGAGGTATACCTTTCTGAAGTGTGGAATGACTGTAAATAAAAACCTGGTTATTCCCTGTTAACAACAAAGAAATGAAAGAAGATGAAAGGTTTTGAGTTGTAAAATATTAAGCAACTTAGCCAAGAAACACTATCTTCATCATGAACAAAAGACAAAATATGAATTTGTTTCCCAAAAGTAAAAGGATAAATAAAATTGACTTAAAGAAATATTTTCAAAACACAAAACATAACTGGAAAAAAAAAATTGCAACCAAATTAAACCTGCAAACTAGGGGCTTGAAGAATGTCAGCATATTATAATCATTTTAGCCAATGCAAAAGAATAAAACTGTATGCGCATTTGTATGTGCCCATGCATCTGCATGCGTAAGAAAGTTTGAAGAGGGAGCCCGCATACACAAGTGTGTACATGAGACTGGGAAATTTTGGTTTGTATAAAACAAGCCTCCCTCTGTGTGCATGCAATAAATTGATTCATATTAAAACCTGATGTGCAGCCTTATTATTATACCTGCAAACTAGGGACTAGAAGAAGGTCAACACATTATAATCATTTTAGCTAATGCATAAGAATAAAACTGTGTGCCCATTTGTATGTGCCTGTGCATCTGCACATGTGTAAGAAAATTTGAAGAGGGAGCCTGCACGCACAGTGAGTGCCTGAGACTGAGAAAATTTGATTTGTATAAAACAAGTCTCCCTCTGTGGGTGAGATAAATTGATTCATATTAAAACATGATGTGCAGGCTTGTTCCTTTCTTGAGCTTTGTATATTTTATACGCTTGGCTTTTGGTCTTCTTTCTCTGCATCCGTTACAACTGCATGCACATGTGAAGAGAGAGAAAGAGAGAGAGAGTGTGCGCTTTTTGGGAGGGGGGATTACATGCAAGTAAGTAAGCAAGCAAGAGGGGAGAGAGTTTTTTTTTGCATTAAAATAAAATAATTCCACCTAAGCTGTAGGCTTATTATTATCAATCATTGGTAGATATTTGTGTTTTCGAACCTTTTATTAATAAATCAGAATTAAACTTCTACTTGTGCCTGCAAACATGTGCACGTGTTTGTGTTTGTGTAAGAGAGAGAGAGAGAGAGATTAAACAAAAACAAAATAGTTCCACAAGAACTATAGGCTCATTACTCATAATAATAAAAAGTTTTTTTGATAGAAGAAGAAATATAAATAGAGAAACAAAGAAAAAAAACAGCTAAAATATCAAATCCCTCCAATCATGTTGCGCATCAACCAATGATAGAACTATAAACAAACCAAATGCAATACATGTGAAGCCAAATATAGAATCCTACTCCGCATATACACAAATGAAACCACTCTTCCATTGAAGATTCTAGATTTGCGCTCCAAAGAAATATGCAGCACCACAATAGTAGCACACCTCCACAAAATCTGTCCCTCCTCTGGTCCTCTATAACCTTTAAACATCTGGATAAAAATCCTTCCAAAGGAGGACATACCCAATACTCCCAGAAAATATCAGAACGCTTGCCCCAAATGTGCTAGAAGAAAAAGAACAATGCAAAAATCATGTGCAGTCATTCACTACCCTAAGGAGAGAGCTTTAATTAATCTTCAAGCCGAAAGCAAATCATTTGTATCCATTCTATTAAAAATAGGAGACCAAATAAAAGCATTAATTTAGGAAGGAGTCTTAGGATTCAAGATCAAAGAATGCAAGGAAAACTGGTAGCCACAAGTAAGATGATCAAAAAAATTCACAAAAATTATATGAGCTGTCCAAAAGTCAAAACCTTCAATTAGGTCAATAACCAAGCACCTGTAACAACTGAACAAAAAGAACCAAGCACCTGTAACAACCGAACAATATCAATTGTTTCCTCTCATTGTGATTTCTGCAAGAATTTCTCGGACACAGAATCTCCCCCGGAAATTGAGACAGCAGTAACAGGGGCATTATGTCAACTTGACAGACAATATAGTTACGGGAAAACAACAAAGAAGGGAGCATCCCCAGCACAAAGCTCCTCCCAAAGCCCAACTCTTCCCCCATTACCAATGTGGAACCTCATCAAAGAAAGGTAAAGATAGAAAATCTAAGAAAGAAACTTCCAAGGATTGGCAGGAGTGATCTTTTATGGCAGTTTGACCCACTCCATTTTAGCTTTTTGCCTCAAACTAATTTCCTCTTTCAAAATAATCTCATCAAACACATTCGAAATCCACCATCATATCCAGTGAATCCACCAGCAAAGCCCCCACCTCCGCCAATCTATCAACATCCTCATATCCTAAAGGTTATCATTCTTCCTAATGCAAAAATTCCCAATCAGTGCCTTATTCAACACCTTTAGTTTGTTTTTTTAAAAACCTAAATTTTTTCATAAAACAAAAACACTCCATGACACATTCTCCCAAAAATCATTTACCAAACTAACAAGCACAATGACCCAACCAAATATCCTCAAACCTAAACAGAGTATGTCCACAATTCACCAAACGAGGATAAAGAATAACAGGAGAGTGATCTAATGCCACAAAGTATGGCCTCATAAGAAAAATTAGGGAAAGCATTTCCCAACTCTTTCACAACTAAGAACCTGCCAATTAAAGTAGCAACAGAGCGCTCACCTTCCACAAACCAGGTAAACTGCACATTATTAAGTTCTATATATATCAAATCACAATCTTTAATAAAATCATTGAAGGCCCTCCCGCTAGAAGTAATCCTAGAACCCCCAACTTATCATCAGAAAAACCAAATAACAAATTACCCACCCCACCACGCAAAAAAGAGAACAAAGCCCAAAAATTGCAAACTCGTCCCTAAGAAAATTCAAACATCTAGGACAGTTAATACCAAAAACTGACTTAACCACCACCAGCCCCTAGTCATCACTTCCAACTAAAAATAAATAGGAAAAGACCACACATTATTAATTAGAGTATCAACTGTAATATCCCACATAATAAGGATTCCCCTTAGAATCTTGAATCATGACCAAATCAGGACTAGCCTTGAGAATATAACTTGTCTAAACTTACAACATTTCCAAGGATGTTCGAGACCACCAATTCCAGCTCAAGATTTTCATTCTGAAGGCTAACTACCCTCCACCCCTGCTCCTTTTCCTAGCTCCATAAATAATAGAACCAGCCAACTTCTCCAATTCCCTCTCTACCTACTTCTTTGCCTCCTTTGACCTACAAAAACAGCCACCCTATGTTGTGCCTAATCAAACTCATCAACCTAATACCCAAGTCATCTAATTGGGCAACTGAATCCCTAATGTCTCTTCCATCACCAAATGGATCAAAATGCGTAACATTGTCTTTTTAAGCCAAATGCCCTGGGCAATTTGGTGCAACCACTGGTTTTTGGAGTCCTTCAGGAATAGGAAGAATACCAGCACTAACGCTCTTCAAGAGAACACCTAAAAATTCATTTCAGATAAAAAAAAAAATTAACAATAGAATGAAAACTAGATGAAAAGGAATAAGGCTGAAATCAAGATTATCAAGAAGAAAACAAGGAATAGCAGGCTCCTCTCCTATCAGGAACTGAAACCTGACCTAGCTGAATTGTTCGCAAGATCATACCTTAGTTACACAGCAAAAGAGAACTTCTTGAAGCCCTTGCCCTCCAAATGCAGTATGGCTTTCAATTCTGATCATCTCCTTCAAAACTCATAGGCAATTCTAGGACCAACATGATCCTTCAGTCCACCCAGTTACAAGTTCCATCTCCCTCCAAATTATAATCAAATGACGAAACAAATCATTAAAATTATCTACAGCACATCAATCTGTGTTTCGCAACCCAAAAGACAAACCCAACCTGCTCTAACCATTAAAAAAGGCCTTTACTACAGCAATCTCTTGCTCAACTACGGAACTCTCACTCATGCCCAAATCTTTGGTCATTGAATTTGATTCCAATCTGAAACCTACTGAACAGAGTTTCTATCCCGATCATTCAGAATAGACCCCAAATGATCAGCTTTTTGGCTCTCCAACAGAAGCAGGTCACCTGGTACACCATTCATTCGCATAGCTCTCTAGGAAGACAACAATACTTCAATGCTTACAGCTCAAATTGAAAGGGCTTTTGAAGCCACTTCTTTTTTTTATAAGCCACCAGATAAATGGGCCTCAGCACTAACCCGTCTAGCCCAAAAGATTTATCACCTGGTTCTCTTTGCATTTATTAATCGTAGTCCTAGAATCATTAACTCAAGCAGGCCTATTAAAACTCTGGCACGCCTATTTAGTCAAGGCCCATCATCTTTAAAATTCCAACCAGATTTGGGCCAAGAATCTCACCCAAACATCTCCGCTTCCCAATTGTAACAAGAAAAACCCCATTGCAACAAAATCCACCATTACTGACCTACTTATTCCCCTCTATAAGTCATTCCTAAAGTGATAGCCATTAAAATACACTCCTTTTTTCTCTATTACAAACATCAACCCAGCCAACACTACGCGAACCACAGTGATTTACATCACAAGCCAATAGTCCCTGTACCATTAAACCCCAATGGTGCACCTTTTGAAAAAAGAACCCTTATTCATCAAATCACCAAACACCAACTCCTTCAAAAGCAACGTATGAAGATCACAAATCTTAAGCATCAAAGCTATCTGGAATGTGAATAGAGTGGCAACCCCCTGCATCCCCGAATTTCTCTGCACAGGAATCTACCCATGTTCTTCACCAACAGTCTAAGAAGCTTGTAAGAACCTGGCAGCATTAGGGGCTGCATAGTATCATCGTCAATAGAATTCTGAAATAAAAACTAAAACAAGAAACAGAAATCAAAAACTAAAAAAATGGAAGCCTATTTAGATATATCCCCAAAACTAAAAAAAAATTTAAACCTGATTAAACATATTTTCATGTTTGTTCTTGGATCATATAAAAATTATCACATCATCCTTCAACCACTAAAAGCTTTTTACCATCAAGTACTAAGCAGTTCAGCAGAATACTATTAAACTTTAATAAATCAAATTTTTATAAAGAAAGAGATTTAATAAGGTAAAAAAAAAACAGATTATGCAAAAAAACCTCATGAGTCAAGACAATTGAAGGAAGAAATAAAAAACAGTAAGAAGTAAAATAAGGGAAAATCTAATACTTAAGCTAACAAGGTCAACCAATCAGAGAAAGCCATGCTTGAAGCAAGGTTTTGTCTTGACAGGAATGAGGTTCTATCAAGGTTCTGTTCAAGAAGCACTAAATCAAAGTTCTGCAATAGAAATGGCACCTACTTATGAGTTTTGTACAACTAAACTTTGGACATTACTTTTTATAATCCTTTTCACATTAGCTTATTCCTCTTTTGTGCACCTACCATCCAACGACATTAAAATAAAATAAAATAAAATAACTGTATTGATCTGCTTGTACTTTTTTACTTTACATTACCAAATGATAAATAATTTATTACTCTTGATAAAGTAATTTTAGATGCTAAACATGCTGCACCTCCGAAAAATGATGTGCAGCAGATGACACCACTCACAGCAGTGCAACAAAAGAAACAAAAATTGAAAGAAATATATGTTTAAAACAAAAGTTTCCTGCTTTTCCTTTTTTTATGTTGGGGGGGGGGGGGGAGCAAACAGAATTTTCCTCCACCCATTCGCTCTTTATTTTCAATTTTTCCTTTCGGAGTTCATCATTCACTGAAGCATACCATTCAGTATTCAAAATTTCTTTAAAAATAGATATTGGAGCATTATTGTGTAAATCACCATACAACATCATTTTGGTTCCCAATAACCAACGACAAAGGACCAAAACAGGGTACCAAAATGAGTCAATTATTTTCCCTATCTTCCCCACAAAGAAGGTGCAGTTGAAAAAATAAACTCATTTTTTGTCTGTGAAAACCCCACGCTAATTATGAATGGTATGATTGCAAGAAAACTGACTGCCCTGTACAAAAACATGTATGGATCAATGTCATAGTACTCAAGAATCTGACAGATCATAACAGATACCTTCAAAGTATTTTGTTTGTACAAATGACAAGAAGAAAATAAACATGTAAAAATTCACAAAATCATCACATCATTTAGCCATAAGTAAGAGCACTCTAGAAAGTAAAAAGAAACATGCAACTCCGCAGAATAATTTTATAATTTTTTGCAATAATCATCCAGTGACGAGACTATCAAATTTGTTCAGAAATTGGGGTGTTAATAAAAGATAAGGGGTTGCAAGCTTGGTCAAGTCTGAAGTTACAGCCAAAGAGAGCCATATCACCCTCTTTCTCAGGCTGAGAAATTACTGACAGCATTTTTTTCCTGGGCTGTGTCCAATCTACACTAAAACCAACATTGTGAAAGCAAACCAAATTTGCTGAAAAGTTTAGGAGGTAAAACAATGTAGATAATGCAAGTTAAATTGCCAACCATGACATGGTGCTGGTAAAACATTTAAACATAACAGAGTGCTGGTAAAACATTTAAACATAACAGAGTGCTGGTACTATATTTATGCCGCTTAATCCTTTTATTTCTTAAGGCAGGCTGTGCATCGCCCGTATGGTTTTCACCTTTATCAATGTTGCATTTGGCAAAACAATTGTTTCGCTAATAAACAGTCACCAACCACCAATGCAAATTTATATCACTAGATGAATCAAACACTTCGTCCGGCAATTCAATACCATAAAAACTAGAAATTTCCTTATGAACTATACAGCCCAATACCAAATTACACATCCCTCTACCTCTAGAAGCCTATTTCAAACATCACAAATCATTCCTCCAATGAATAGAATGTATATATTTTCTGCACGCACACACACACATAAAAACAAGGAATAAATTGTTTCGCACGTATCTAGGGGATTGTAGGAAGAGGAATACATTTTCGCCGCAACGCATGCAAAGGCTTTCAATCTGGTAGAGAGGAGCATCGTTGTCGTCTGCAGAAATTGCTTCCACGACTGATCTTACGTCGGTGATTGGATCTCCGCCGCCCTCCATCAGCTTGTCTTTCTCAGTAGTAGGCAGAGCTAGGGTTCACGGCTTCACTAGCACGGCGGTCACTTACAGCACACGGCCCTTTGGGAGGGGACGGGGAACAGCCTGACCCCCTTCCTTTCCCGGAGAAACTTCACGTGTCGGCGACGAGAATGAAATAAGCCTAGAAACTTAATCACGTTCAAATTTAAATAGAATGGAAAGCGTAATAATCGGATTAAATTTACTCATTGAAGCAACCCCAGAATAGCTTAAAGTAAAAAATTTCATTCCAAAAATTATCCTTAGAATATCAACAAAAAATACGATTTGACCATAAATTTTAAATAATTATAGAGATAAATTTATTATTTTTAAATAATCATTGATAATTATAGAAATAAATTTGACATTTTAAAAAAAATAGTAAAAAAACTTCTCAATAAAGGTTATATATAAAAAAATTCATAATTAATTTTTCTTTCCAAAACAAATCACAATGAAGTTCATAATTAATGCATGGTTCAAATTACCAAAAAAAAAAAAACTCATTGTTAATTAATTTATTTAATTAAAAAAATTAAGATTTAAATGTTGTTTGATTAGCAGTTTTAGCTGATTAATTGTTTGTTCATTGAAATGTTTAAAGTTTATTTAATAAAAATTTTGAAAGTTGTCAAGCTAATTTTTTATAAACAAATTAATGGGCTTATTTAATCTTCAGACATATATCTATAAATTTATTTGATCGCATGATTATTTTAAATATATTTAAAAACACTCTTTGGCCTAATTATACAATTTTATAAAACATAAATATAATATAATATTGTACTTTTCATACTAAAGAAATATATTATGGATTTTTTTAATAGTTTTATTTAATTTTCAAATACCTATAAAATTATTTAATTATGTAATTATTTCAAATATATTTTAAAATTTTCTTTGGCCTAAGCAAAATGGAGGGGACATTGATTAGCTAAGGAGTGGAGTGACTCACCCTACCCTTCCTTCTCCCTAACGATTTAGTTATTGGCTTTTACTTTTCATGCAAAAGAAATATAGTTTGTTAATAATAATAATAATAATAATAATAATAATAATAATATTATTATTATTATTATTATTATTATTTTAGTTAAATAATTATTAAATAATAACACATTTTATATTTAATCTACTACTAGAAATGGGAACATAGTTTTCAAAATATAAAATCTACCATTGAAAAGGGGATCCCCTTGGTTCATTTTTAATACCTAAATGCCTTTATAATTATCCATAAATGACAAAAGTATTTTATAACTATCTATAAATATTTTAAAAATAATCTTACAACTATCAATAAATATTTCAAAAATATTTCACAACCTATAACTACCATAAAATAATATTTTTCTTCAAACATATTTATTTATTATTTAAAATACTTTTTATTTTTAATTATTTTGTTATAATTATCACTCAAAGCCGCAGAGCACACGCATTGTGTGTGCCCATGGTTATTATTAGAAATAGATTTTTATTTTTCTTAGTTTGGGTTTTGACACTCCCAAAAAAACCCTAATTGGAAAGTAAATTTACCTTTCTATAACTACCCACAAAAATTTCAAGAAATCCCCTATAATTATCCATAAATATTTAACCCCCCCCCCCCCTCATAAGTACCTATAACTAACCTAAAGTAATATTTTTCTTTAAGTATATTTATTTATTATTTTTGAGAGATTATTTATTTATAACCTATTTTATTACAATTATCACTCATAAGTTGCCGGCACGCGCAAGTTTAGATGTATATTATTAATAGACTATTAGGCATGTGATATAATTTTATTTTAATTAATAACAGAAATAATTTTTATTTTTATATTAGGCAATCCACATTGTTTGAGCTTGTAAAATTAAACTTCAAAGTCTACGAGTAGGGCTGTAAATGAATCAACTCATTTATGAGTGATTTAGGAGTTCGACTCAGTTAGAGCTTATTCATTATATAAATAAATTCAATTTAACGACTTGTTTAATAAATGAACCATGAGCATGAATGGACTCAACTTAGTTAGACTCATGAGCAGTTTGATTAAAGGCTTGATATTGACTTGTTGAATAGGTATGAACAATGCTCATTTATTACCTAAGTTTAATAAAGTCAAATTGGGGTTGATTGAGTATATAGTATGCTTAAATAAGAATTGTTTGGACATGGGTTTGTTTAACTTAAATTTCAAAACCTAAATTTAGTGATATGATCAATGTCCAAGGTCCATAGCAGCTTAATAGGGTGCCCGGGGGGGGGGGGGGGGGAACTGGATTTATGGGGTCACACGTGCGTTCCTCACCATAGCTAGTGTAATGCCCCGGCTTACAATACGGTCCAGAGTGCTACTATACATACATATCCTGTACAAATCCTGTAAACATACATAGCCACCCGCCCTAAACAGGGACATACGGGTATTCAATAATGATCTGTACTCACATATCTTGCGGAAAACATAAATCATTCATATGGATTCTAATAGACATACCGGAGTATCTAAATGTTCCTTACATATATTCAACCGTACGTAAAACAAAAACTATATTACATTCCCAAAAACCAACTAGGCTAACAATCTAATACTCATACAGAAACTTACGCTAACTAACAGGACCCTATGCTCCATAACCTCTCTAACCGACTAAAATCGATTTCTTGTAGCTCCTGAAAACAAGGTTGTAAGATTGGGGTGAGACACTTCTCAGTAAGGAAGAAGATATTACATTAGTGTGTGACTGTACAATTATGTTCTTATTTGAAAACAGTTACATAAATTGCACATTCTCAATACTAATATATATTCATGATAATAGGTAACTTATTATCATTACGAGTGAGAGTTCTTGAGGTTAGGGTAGGGTACAGGCCCATACACTGTACAATCTCTTCGCCCGATACTCAGACTTGTGACTCTGCTCAGTAAAGCTTTTAAATCATGTATATGCCTATTTAGAACACCGACTAGCTCGAAACTATCATAACTATGCCAATAATTCCCCGTGGCAAGGGGTTGTGCGCTAAGAAAACACTAATAGAGCCCTGTAAGTACAGGCATCGTCAGGCATCCTATCATATTGCAGTCCAACTTGGCCATCATCACCTTGATCCCTTTTGACCAGTGGCCCTTCTTATCAAGCTTACTACTAGGCACCCACACTGAACAATAACTACGTGTGGTTGCACTATACCTTTGTTTTGGCAACGGTACCGAGCCTACATAATAAAAGCTTTTTAAGGCTTCATATACTATTGAGACAAGTTGCGGTCCCAATATCATATATACAATTTACATTAAAACATAATAACCTATGCAATTTCAGTATTTTCACAATCTCATTCATGCATACTTTCATTCATACTGTGGTAAAAATCGGCTCGTAACCTCTTGATTTTACCATTTTCTCATACTTGGCACAATATCTAACCGGCACCTATTTTTTGCAATTTCTGATAACCACTTGGAACCTGAGCCCCCATAGTTTATATACATTCATCTCAAATCAGTATAGAATCAATTCATATCATACGTCACACTTATTTGCTCATATATATACATTTCATATAAACTGGTTCGTAAAATATCGTTTCTGCTACTAATAAGAGTTTCAAGTATCTCCTACTTTAGTTTTAGTGCAAATAAAGTAGTTTAAGAAATTTGAAAAATCATAAAATTGTGAAAAATCGTAAGAATCGACATTTATACCTGGTACAACTTTGCAAATAAGCAATAAATAAGTACATATAAACATAAGCTACATATCCTGTGGTTTCCTTTTCTAAAAATACCTAATGTAAACAAATCCCCTTACCTTAATACCAAAAATCGAAACACGAACGGATCGATCTAAAACAACGACCCGGGATCCCCGAAACCTAAAAACCGAAGATTATTACTTCACTATAATTTTGACTACTACATAACTACAAAATCAAAAACGAAATCGGACCCTTACCTTGATTTTAGGGAAAAACCCGAAAATCCTCAGATAGAAAATTTGATCCGCTATAACTGTAGAGATTCTCCTCTTAACCCACATAGTGATGTCGAATTGTTGATTACAACAACAGACGACACAGAATCTTAGAGAGAGAGAGGGCTGGTTCGTTCCTAGAGAGAAAGAGAGAGAATTGAGTTTCTTCTTCATTAAGCAACTAAATGATATTTATAAACAAGGTTGACCTGGCAAGCCTTGCCAACGAGTCGGAGTTCTAGTTGATGAGCCGAAGAAGGTCGCTCATGGCCGTGAACATTACCTCGTCGATGAGCTCTGCTGATTTATCATTTTTTAATTTTCCTTCTCTTTCTTTATTTATTTTTTCGGATTCGAGTCCCTATAGCCATTCAAGCGAGGAGGCTACTCCTAGACAGACATCAGGGGTATATAGCTTGTGTAAAGGAAGTGCCAAAGAAAGAATTGAAACTTACATATATTCCAGTGGTGAAGGAATTTTCAGCTGTCTTTCCAGAGGAGCTACCGGGATTGCCTCCCGACCGTGAAATTGACTTTGCTATTAATTTGCTTCCGGGGACGGCACCAATTTCTAAAAATCCTTATAGAATGGCTCCAATAGAGTTGAGAGAGTTAAAAGATTAGTTACGAGACTTATTAGATAAAAGATTTATCAGACCCAGTGTATCGCCCTAAGGAGCGCCAGTTTTGTTTGTAAAGAAGAAAGATGGGACAATGAGGATGTGTATCGACTACAAAGAAATAAATAAAGTAACACTTAAGAATAAGTGTCCTCTTCCCTGTATAGATGACTTATTCGATTAGCTCCAGGGGACATAGATCTATTTTAAGATTGATCTACACTCTGGGTACCATCAAGTGAGAGTCAAGGCAGAGGATATCTCCAAGACAGTGTTTTGAATTCAGTATAGCCACTATGAGTTTTTGGTTATGCCATTTGGTATGACAAATGCTCCTGCCGTGTTTATGGACCTAATGAATAGGGTTTTTTATCAGTACCTAGATCAATTTGTAGTAGTTTTTATAGATGATATTTTGGTGTATTCAAAGAGCCCTAAAGAGCACGAGGAACATTTGAGGATAGTACTTCAGGTACTGAGGGAAAAGAAGTTGCATGTAAAGTTCAAAAAGTATGAATTTTGGATGGAGTGAGTTTCTTTCCTCGGACACGTGGTATCCAGGGATGGCATTTCGGTTGGTCCAAGCAAAATTAAGGCGGTAGTGGATTGGAAAAGACCAGAAAATGTGTAGGGAATCAGAAGTTTCTTGGGATTGGCCGGGTACTACCGCAGATTTGTTGAGGGCTTCTCTAAATTGCCAGGTCCTTTTATGAGATTGATCAGGAAAGGTGTGAAATTTGAATGTACCGACGAATGTGAATGGAGCTTTAAGGAGTTAAAGCAGCGGCTCATCATTGCACCAGTTTTGACGATTCCTTTAAGAGAAGAGGGTTTCGTAATTTACTGTGATGCGTCACACAAAGGGCTCGGATGTGTTTTGATGCAGTAGGGGAGAGTTGTAGCATATGCCTCCCCAAAGCTGAAAGAATATGAGAAGAATTACCCTAGTCATGATCTAGAGTTAGTAGTGGTAATCTACATGTTGAAAATTTGGAGACACTATTTATATGGGAGTAGGTGTGAGATTTTCACCAACTATAAGAGTCTAAAATACTTTTTCACACAAAAAGAATTAAACTATGACTAAGGCTAATAAAAGATTATGACTACACCATCAATTACCACCCAGGAAAAGCGAATATGGTAGTTGATGCTTTGAGCCGGAAGTCAGTGTGAGCAGCAGTGTCAGCAGGGATGATTCAGCATCTGATTCAGATGTATTTAGAAAGGTTCAGTGTGGAGCTGATGGGGGGTGATCACTAGGCATTTATTGCCAACCTAGTATTACAGCCTACCTTGTAGGAAAGAATTAAAGCTGCTCAAAGGAGTGATGTAGAACTAGTAAAGCTTATGGATAAAGTGTAGAATGGATAGCGGACGGAGTTTAGTATCTTAGATGATGGAGCCTTAAGGTTCCGTACTAGGCTGTGTGTACCTGTCGAACCTAAGATTAAGAGGATTATCTTGGAAGAAGCGATTTGATCCCTTTATACATTGCACTCGAGAAACACAAAAATGTATAGGGATCTTTGGGAGTCATTTTGGTGGGGCAACATGAAGAAAAAGATAACTGAGTATGTAAAGCAGTGTTTGACATGGCAGCAGGTGACATCTGAGCATCAAAGACCGGTGTGATCATTGTAGCCACGCTGCATCCTCGAGTGGAAGTGGGAGTGTAGAGACCCAAAAACTTATAGTAATTAAATAATAAAAGAAAATAAAGAAATAAAGGAAAATTTAAAAAGGGACTGAGCAGGGCTTCGTTGATGAACGCAGAGCGCTCGCTGACGAGAAGCCTTCTTGAGCTCGCCGACGTGGACTCGTGTCTCGTCAACGAGAACTTACCGAGAAGGCTAATTTCAGGGCCTGAAACTCGTCGACGACTCGTCAACGAAGCCCCTGCTTGGACTCGTTGACGAGATGACGTAGCTCGTCGACGAGGTCAGGTGGACAAGCATTCTATATAAGGCCAAAAATCATATTTTCTGCGAGGACTTGCATGCCAAGCTCTCCCTATCTCTAAATTCTTTCCCCTCTCCTTCCCCACGAGCAATGCAGTTACCAGACCATCAAATGAAGCTGGTAGAGATGACAAAGTAGAAGCGCCTTATTCTCTTCATCAATTTTCATGTTGAGGCTCAATAACTAGGTCAAAATCTTATTAAAATCATTTGTGTGATAAAAAAGACTACTTCCCTCGTTCATTCAGAGTTGATAAAGTTTCTTCTTCAGAAACAACTTATTAATAAGGGACTTTGATATATATCTTTGCTCCAATTTCTTCAAAACCTCTATTGGTGAGGTTTTGTCTAACACAGAATATTTAACTTCATTTGCCAGACACAATCGGATTGTGCCGACCGTCTTCATCTCCAATTCAGTCCAATCATCATCTTTGATATCATTGGACTTCTTCCTAATCAATGGCTTGATCAAGCCTTGTTGAACCAAAATATCATTCACTGTGCTTTGCCACAAGCTGAAGTTGCTCTGCCCATAAAACTTCTCCACCTCAAATTTTGAAGTGCCAACACTTATCATTTTGCTCCAAATATCACAAAACGAACAGCGCCAATAGCTCCGGAACGGTCGAAAACCTTAGAAATGGTTCAATTCGTTCAAAAACTAACCCAAAATGGCTTCAAAAAGCCCAATCAAATGGTCAAAACGGTTAAACTCTAGTCAACTCTCCATTAAACCTAATGGAATATTCCCTCTGTTAAAGAATATACCTGACACTGTTAACTATCACTGACGTTGTTACTTGACACCGTTTGCTAGCGTTGCACTGTAGGGCCCACTTGCTGGCGCCGCACTATAGGCCCCACTTGCTAATGTGGTGGCTAACATGGCACTACTTCACCGGCTGCTGACGTGTCGCGGATCCCGGCTGATGTGGCTTGCTGACTCGATGCTGACGTCAACACCTTCGACCTCCATACGCTCGCCAGACGATCGCCGGTGTATGGGAGCGCATGATCCCACCTTCCAATCACTTGCTAGCGCATGAGGGCGCGTGAGCCCCCCTATAGATCACCTATTGGCGCATGGGCACTTGTGGACGCGTGGCACTGTCTTTTGGCCGTTTGTGGCACGTGTGAGCGCGTGCAGCCTCTTCTAAGCTCCATTCGAGTTCTGATTACTGTTGTTGGCTTTGTCCCGACGGGAGGAATGTTTTAGGGGCCTCAAAATTGAGTTTTGAGCTACTGGGCAGAGACTGCAATCAGAGAATTTTGCTTCGATTTGGCAATTTTGCTCCAACCTCGCTCATTCCAATTGTTGGGGTGTGGATACAAGCAACAATCACACAAGCAAAATACACAACCACAAATACAACACCAGATTTACGTGGTTTGGTCCACTATGACCTACGTCCACGGGAGCACACACAATCCACTATAACCGGGAGAATTACAAGGAGGAAGAGGAGGCTACTACCCTCAACTTCATTCTCTCTCTCTCTCTCTCTCTCTCTCTCTACAACACACACTTTGCCTCACACTACTCTACACACCACCACACTGCACTCTGCAACTCCCTCTCTCTGCACACACCACAGTACACAACTCATAACCTTTCCATTATCAATTACGCACATACATCACATATATATACACAAATGGGAGGGGGAAAGTCACAAAAGATGGCTGTAATTTCAAACATGGTAGGCAGAGTTTGGCGGAGGGTTGCTAGTCTCCTTAGCAAAATCAACATAAGCTGTTAGATGGTGCGACTGCCTAACCAATACGAGCCACACCCTAACAAGAAATCACTACAGCTTTCTAATTAACTACACATAGAACAACAGCTCCATTGGAACAAATTATTGAACTAACGATCACCAATGCTTCCATATTACTGAAAAATTGTGTTATTTATCTCCCTCCAAATTTCCCAAATGATCGATTGTAACTGGAATAGGACCATGGCATGTAATGGTGTTATTTATCTCCCTCCAAATTTCCCCAATGATCGATTGAAGTTGGAATGGGACGATGGCATGTGTACATTGAGCAGCGAGCGAGCTCGAGGTAGCATGGGAGAACCTAGAGTATGTTTAAACCATAGAATAAAGATGCATGATTCCAAATGAGCTTGCTGAACTCAGCTCATAGTGAAGAAGAAGCGAGTGAGAGATGTCGTACTGAGTCGGTATGGGATGAGGAGGAATGTTAGAAGAGAGAAAGGTGGGAGGATCAGGGGAAGGCGCCGGCGGAGTGGGCACTGCCCGAAGAATCGTTAGAGGGCAACGGGATATCGTCACTGAAGTTAAGCCTAGCCGTGTCGCCCCTGAAATGGACAGCAGCGACGTCGCACGCCATTGCCGCTGCTTTGGGGGAGAGAAACATGCCTAGATAGTCTGTAACGCTTGTGGGGAGCTCTAATTCTAGCCGTCCATTTGTCCCGTTGCTTCTTCCTTAGCACTCTATACTCTTTTTCTATTACTACATTTCCCTCCTCTCTTTCTCTTTCTCTTATTCCTCCGTCTGTGTCGTTTAGGAATTCGAGTGGGGGATTCACTGCTGCACCACCACATTCTGTGGAAATAGTATTGATTGAACCATCTGCATAAGGGGAGATGAAAGCTACAATTAGTTTTAAGATTTAACTTGAATAAGAGGTCAAATTTCTAGGGCTTCACATAATTTCAGTTACAAGTGTTATCAGAAGAAAATGCTGAAAAATTCAACTATGCTAGCATTATATATATATATATATATATATATATATATATATGTATATATATATAGATACCTTTTTATACCAAGTAGATGAAACACATCCATACATGCTTTTTCTCCAACCTACAATTAGTTTTAAGATTTAACTTGAATAATAAGAGGTCAAATTTCTAGGGCTTCACATAATTTCAGTTACAAGTGTTATCAGAAGAATATGCTGAAAAATTCAACTATGCTAGCATTATATATATATATATATATATATATATATATATAGATACCTTTTTATACCAAGTAGATGAAACATATACAAACATGTTTTTTCTCCAACCTCATCTCGTCAGCCACTTTGGACACTATAGTGCGATATTAAATTCAAAAGAATGAAAGCTGCCCGCTTATTGACACATCCCTGTGAATTCATTGGGATAAACGCTAAGCAAAAATCAAACCCATAACTCTTATCAAATCCACAAATAATCCTTCCAACTTAAATCAGATGAATGAAAATGATGACTTACCTCCAATTCAACAACTTGAATTAGGTTTGAGAATTTGATAAAAAATGTCCAACTACTCAAATATTCATCACTTCCATAAAATTTATAATTAGAACTACTAAATAAATAAACGTACATATATTGTAGTACTAACATGCCTGCACGAGCATAGGCCAAAATAAAATAAGATGCGCATAATAATAATGATTAAAAGTTAATGAAGTGAAAAAATAATTAAAGCTTTAATTAATTACCTCTCCTCAGAGATGAGGATCCAGCAGCAGGCGGTGCACGGTACTCATGAGCTGCTGCAAATTTCCCACGGGGAACAGTACTGCTTATACATGCCATCAATTCTTCTCCTTCACTACGGGCTAACTTACCCCAGCCGCCCCCTTCACCGCGGCCAGTAGTAATCGCAGTCTTCTTGCCTTTTTCATCTTCTGAACGGCGGCCCCCCTTCTGGCCGGCGGAACACGGTGAGGAGGAGGACGACGATCCCATGGTACCATAAACCGTCATCAATTCACTCAGTAAACCATCCTCATCGCCGCCGATGCACGCTACCGGCCAACTCTGGGCGGACGCCATCACCTCCATCTCCCACAACGGATCCGCCATCGTCGTGAATTCACTCAGTAAGCTATCCTCGTCGCCGCCGCCGCACACTCCCGGCCGACACAGGGCGGATGCCATCACCTCCGTCTCCCACTCTGTGGTCATCAACGGCGCCGCCGCAGTCCAAAACACGTCTTCACCGCCGACGCTGTAGTCCCACACCGGGAACACCCCTTCCTCCTCGCCGAAACTATACTCTCGCTGATTCTCCATCTCGCTAGCTCTTCTTTGCTTGATAACCAGGAGAGGGCAGAGGGAACAAATTAACCCGTATCAGTATTTGTCAAGGATCGAGCAGAGGCGGTGTATAATTAAATTAAAAGGAAAAAGACAAATAGCTGGGCGTTCTGGTGAAGATATTAAAATGACATAAAATAGTTATAATATATCTATAAATTATATATATATATATATATATATATATATATATTCATCGATGCATTTAAGGTTTCAGTTATAATTGAGTAGAGCAGGAATCATGTTTCTATGTCCGAATTGAATACTGGCAGGGTGAACAGTCCACCCCATGTATCCTTTTAAACTACCAAACTCCATAAGTTTAAATTATTGAGAACATAAATCTTATGCTAATTAACAGTTGGCCAATCATTTAATACATGAGAAAAAATAAAATTTTATTTTTAATAAAATAATATTAACTTAAATAAATTAAACTAAAAAAATTGACCAATATAATATCTTGAAAACAAATAATAAAATTGAAAACTTAATCGATTCTCGAATTGAATGGTTTACTGGTCTACTCTCTTTGAATCAATCAATTCACATAAGTATTATCATAAAATAATTTTATTATTATTTTTAAAATTTTAAAATATATATAAATAAAGATAAAATGATATCAACTTAAATAAATTAAATCAAAAAATTGACTAGTGTCATATCTTGAAAAGTGAATAAATGAATTGGAGATGTAACCAATTTTTGAATTGAATAGTTTACTGGCCTTATTGTTTTGGATCAATCAATTGATATAAGCATAACAAAATAATTTTTTTATTATTTTAAAATTTTCTAAAAATATATAAAAAAAATAAAAAATACTAATAAATGATAACAACTGCTTAGTAATTATAGTATTATAAAATGTTTGTTAGGTGTTCATAAAAATTCAAATGACTATACACATCATAAAACAAAAAAAAACATAATTCAATATTTTTAAATTCAAGTAACCTATCAAACATAATACTAAAAAAATATAAACTAAAATTTAAAAATTCATACTTCATAAATCAAAATTACTTATCAAACATTATGCTAAAAAAAAAACATAACTAAAAATTTTAAATTTATATTTGAAAAATTTAAATTATAAAGTTGAATGTCAGTTATTTTTTATGTAAAATATGAGTACTAAATAGATAAAGAACATCCAAATTTATGTTAATTGATACCAATTCACCAATCTTTTTTATATTTTATCCAAGTTGCTATATTATTAAATATGAGATTCAACTCAACTTGAATAACAAGTAACAATTTGACTAGCTGGTTAATATGAGTATATTTTTAAATTGTAATTTAATTTTAAAAATATATTTAGTCATTTAAGTAGCATGTAAATGGTATATACCAAATTTTGGAACAATACAATTATTTAAGAATTTTTTTCTAAATTATTAGATTACTTAATTTACATATATTTTAAATTTTTTAAATAATAGTTTAAGTATATTATCATGCGCTTGACATAAACCAGTCAAACTGGTTAAATCGAAAATTGTGTTCACAATTCATTTACAAGTTCAATTTCCAAAAATATTCTACTTAACTGAACAATTTTTTCGACTTAATTTATTAAACTAATGTCATTTTCTTAGGTTATCTTTGTTAGAATTAGTGCATTCCTAAGAGGGGGCGGAGATGAATTGGATATTTAAAAAATTTATTTTTAGGTATAACTATCCAGCAACAGTATATACACAACTTAGGATCTGTCTAAGTATTTCCCAATATCACAAATATTATACTGAGCAGATATTTAATCAATTTAAAGCAATCTCAGTATATCAAACATTCAGCGCAATAAATATTAATATACAGGTGCAAAAAGTAAATTGCGGAAAATAAAACTGACACAAAAAATGTTATCAGGGTTCGGCCAATTATGCCTACGTCCCCGTCTCAGCTCACAAACCCAAGGATTCCACTAATGCTCACTTAACGGGTGGAGCGGCACCGGTTACAACCAAGTCAAATTACCAGGGCTGACCTCAACCTTTACACACTCTCCTTACGGGGCGGAGAAGGCCTTACCGATCCTTATGGGTTAGATTAAACCCCTTAAGTCACACCTGAAATACAATCAGTAAATACAAATTTCGTGTACAAGATAAATGCTTCTCCAATAAGCAAATTTGTACTAATATCAATCAATGCACAACAAGCAAATAAGAACTATAAGTTTAGTACAATACTTGTGTAATAACACTCAATCTAATATCAATATTCAATCAAGAGCAAGAGTGTACTATAATAATATCTTTGAAATAATATATGTAAATATTTCAACCACAAGTAGGGTTTCAAAAATTTAGAAAATATAACCAAATATCTCAAAAAGATTTTCAGGAACTCAAGCACAAGAGATATTTAAAACCAATCTTGTAAAAAATATTTTCTTAAAACAAACAAGACAAGCTCAAAAGTCTGGCAATAAGAATGCAAAGACTCACAAGTTTAACAAGTTCCCCCAAAAATGAATTTATGAATTAAATTACTGGGGAGAACTTTCTAGGCTTACTCTCACTAAAATCAAAAATCAAACTACACATATGAAAGTATGAGCTTGTATAAATACTATGGAGTAACTCAAGATACTCTCACTTAAAATGGTTTTTCAAGGGAATGAGTAAAAGTGAGAAGTATGGCTTGAATATGAATGTGGAGCTCAAAGGATTTTAGAAAGAAAAATATTTAATTAAAAACCCTAATCTCTACTTAATCTTGCAAATGAGGCTATATATATAGACATGCCCAAAATTTTTACCGTTGGGGACATAGGGGTAATAATTAAATTTGTTTTAAAACTTGTTTAAGCCAATTAACCCTGATTTACCCTTATTAATCCGCGATAAAAATTGGCCAACCCGAGAGTTTTGCTAAACTGAACTTAGGTTCAGTCGCCCAAACAGACACATGAAGAAAAGTGCTTTTTATGTGTTTGGGTGCCCGAAAAATGGTTCGGGTGGCTGAGTCTAAGGCGATTTCCAACCTACTCGAGGTTCAGTAGCCTGGGCCTAAGTTCGGTCTTGTCAAACTTCAACTTTTGGTCACCTGAGGTAAAAATGACCATAAAGTTCGGGTGCCCGGGTTGTTGGAAAAGTTAAGATTAAATGTTCAGTCGACCGAAGACACTTAGTTCATTTCAGTTCGATTGCCCGAAGTTAGGTCAACGTTTTGTCTTTTCACACTTTCGCTCGACATAGGCGTTTTCAATGCCAAGATTCGGTCACCCGAACCCCTTACATATTTAAGACATAAGTCATATTTTAAATCATGAGTTACCCTTGATTACATAGTTGATAGTGAGAATTTTCCTAAGTGCTAGTGCAGGGACCTAAGATCTTTCTAAGGTCGTTTCGAGCTTTAGTTCTTACATGCATGATATGCATTACTTATTACAGACTTTGGCTTAATAAATATTATAGACCTGAATTAAAATAAATATAAAATACAAGTGTTAAACATTTTGGGTCTTCATTTCCCTTCAAGTCTCCATATGACGCCACATGATTTGCCAATACATGCAAAACTGATCTTGCACACAAACTCGGCAAACATTAAATACCAAGGTATTTGTCATAATCAAAACGGGATATGACCTATAAGGTCAACAATCTCCCCCTTTTTGATGATGAAAAATACATCATGCAAAAGTGGGTATAGCCAAGAAAAGCTCCCCCTAAGAATATGCATAAAGGAAATTTAAAGCACAAGCATTTATCCATTTACCAAGTTTTGCCTACTTCTCCCTCTTTTTGGCAACAGCAAAAAGGGCCAAGGAAAAATTGAAGCGTATTGGCAAACAATGGATAAACATCATTCAAATACAAGATTATGGTTGAAAAAAAAATTTAGAAATTTCAGCAACATGTCTATGAAAGTGGAGCATTTCCCAAAAAAAAAAAAAAAAAAAAAAAAAATTGTATTTCAATGATCTGATTGAGTTCAATTATCCACAGTAATCAACTTAAACATCCCAGTATGGATCAAAATAATAAACAAAAGTATAACTTTCAATCATCCAAGAGATAGAATAGCTATACAATGCAAAATGAATGACAAAGATAACCTCATAAAGTATGAAATACAGCAATTAAGCACACAAACTGTAACCAGAAAAACACAACCACAATAATCCTAAAGATATCAGACAATTTACAGCAAGGAACATATGGCTACGCAAATGACTGTGGTAAAACAACATATTTCAACTTAAAAATTTCAATCAAGCCAATAGAGAATTACAACAAAGATCTATGCCTCAAAAGTTGGTGAGCAAATCAAGATGGAATTTTATTTTGGATGCTTCCCCTATCAATTTGATTTATAGTTTAGATGAAATAAATTTCTTATACTTTACAAGGAATTGATTTCATTAGATATGTCAAAGTATAAGCAAGCACTCAAACAATTCTTCAACAACTATACCGGATATTTCTTAACCATATTCATATCTATGATCAGTATAGTCGTCCCTATAGACCATAGATGTATAAGAGAATATGTATTAAGACATGCTATGTAGTTCATGACCCAAGAACATTTCATATCAAATTCAGGATATAATGTTCAAGGATATCAGAAGAGCCTCAAGATTTCAATAGACAAAAGTGATGCATGACGATCATTTATGTTCTTTTTATAGGGATGGAGCTTAACTCCCCTAAATGTTCTTGATGATTATGTAAGGATGAAATTTAATATTCAATTGATTTGCACTCATCCTTTCAAAAATATTTCAATATTTATTTTATTATAATCATCTTTGACACAAGGTTTTATGTTAGGAAAAGTTTATTGAAATTTCGACAGCATGTCATCTGTAAATCGGACATTTTTCCATAAAACCTGTACCTAAAATGTGGTTGTTTTTGGCAGATAAATCATATTAAGCATGCAACAACCTAAAAACAACTACTAGCATGTAGTTCACATCCACCGCATCTGCCATGCAGGAGGCATTTAACACAATCATGCAATCAGGTAGCAGTCAACAAATCATAATATATAATCTATCCATCAAAGAATATAAGCAGTAGATAACAGAGGATAGTTATAAATTCATTGTAGTATTTACATGAACATTTAGGCATAAAATAAATAATAATAAAAATGAGAGCATTTTAATTTATATAACCACGAAAGAATATATGCTCCTCATGAGTTATGCACTTGACTCATTTTATGCCTTTCTTTCATCTTCAAGTTCAATAACCATGAGTTATAATATTTCAGTGATTTTGGCTTGGCTTTGAGTTCTTAAACTTATCGGACCAAAAAGACACAATGAATATTCAAAAAGGTGATAAGCCTATGTCTGCCTCTTTTCTTATGAATCTTAACACGTGAGAGGCCCAAGTTCAAATGACTTTTCATTTTTAAAGTTAGTGCATAGGTTTCCAGTCATATGTTGAAACCTATAACAATCATATTAGCCATTCAACTTCATTGAAGGATATAAAGTTCTAAAAGTTTTGACTTAAATTTTGAGAGCTTATGAAGGAATTTGAATAAATACTCTTAAGGATTAAATTTCTATTAAAATCAGAAGAGGATTTATTACAAGTGAACATGAATTAAAGTATTTTCGTGGAAGTAATCATGTCTAGGCTTGGGCAAAGAGCATATTGGAGAATATGAATATTTTTGAACAATGCTTTTTGGAGAATGGCAAGTACCCTTTGGATATAATTATGATTTCTATCAGGATACGAGCCAATGGATGGATGGAACTTCACCAGATGTGATTGTGGTTTGGCAAGGAGTTCCTATGAAGGAGATGGTGAACGAAAATAAAAGATTTTTATATTTCAAGTACGAAGGGAATAATTTTATGAAAACTAGATGAAAACTTGATTCCCTTAGTGGATGCCTCTAATTTGGTTGAGAAAGGATGTCTTGTTAATTAGCACTAGTGGATATGGAATTGATTATCATTGGTGCTTATACCTATAATGATGACCGGATTTTGATTAATGAGATTAGGGTAAAGTTATATAGAATAGGATGGATCCCTAAAACTCATCTCTGTGCAATGGACAATAATTGCTTAACTTAAGATATTTACATTTAAGTATGAGTTAAACATTTGAAATTAATTACTTGACAAAGATGCCATGTCCAATTGGAAGTGGATGCAGATACTAGGTGTGATTCCCCGATTTTCATATCATTTTTTCCCCATAATCAACGTATAGCCACATATCGGCCACGTCAACCATTGATACCATATTACATAACCCGACCCGAAAGTGGGTATCGGGTATACCATCATACTCATATACACAACCCTAACAATAGAAGTCATTTCATATATATATATATATATAACCCAACCTGAAAGTGGGTACCAGGTATACCATTATACTCATATACACAACCTTAACAGCGGAAATCATTTCATATATATACACATATATATACATACCATAACGAATACACATACCAGAGTACTATCATACACACATACAAATCCAATACAAAACATAGGGGAATCAAACCTCCCTAGCACAAATACTCACCTTGTCTACCCAGGGTATCTGCTCCCCTCTATCTCGAAGCTCTATCACTAGGTCTATCACAGTTTCCTGAAATATTTAAATGATTGGGTGAGACACATCTTAGTAAGACGGAATAAATTATCTATAGTGTGTGGCAATATGAGATTCATTAGATCATATCATATATTCATTTCAATAATAATAATAATATCTTCTGAGAAAATAAACCATTTCCACAATTATACTCATATAGGTATAAAACACAAGCTTTCATAGGCTTTTACTTCCATTTCCAAAGTCATTCATTTGTAACCCAAATTTATCGGTGAAGTACCTAAAAATAGGGAAGCTTACCCACCTATACAAGTAGTTTCCCTCTGCCCTAATATCGTTTGCAGCCTAACCCAATTTACTCGGGTTCTGCTACAACTGATAATTATCAGAGCACTCATCTTATTTAGTAAGCCTTTAGGCGGTGTGTTTTACTTCGGTTTAATTATTTATTAACTCACGCTATGTTATTTCTCATTTCCTTTCTCATTTCCGTTCTCATTTCGTTTCTAATTTCATTTCATTTCCATTTTCATTTCCCTTTCATTTTTCCATTTTAATATCTAGCTCACAAGTGTCACTAGTTACCAATACATCCATGTCTATACTCATGGCTGTCCTGAGGATATCTCTCCACGTCATGCTTCCCCCCATGAATATGGTTGTACGGCCCGAAGGCTGGATCTAACCGCGGTTGGCCAACCCGGTTAGGTCAAATATTATCATATATCCCGTGTCTGTAGTACGTCTGGCCAGCCAAAAGCCATGATTCGGACTCAAGGGGCATAACAAATTTACTATACAACTCAGTCTACTATCACGCCACACGCTCCATGAGCCCGTGTGGTTACACTAACACCACTAGCAACGATACCGTGCTTAATATCATTACCCATCATTAGGGTTTTCATATCCATCCATCAGGGTTAACACTACCACATACTAGCAATGATTATGCGATATTGGTGTTTCATCAATCACATGTCCGTATTCCTATTTCAGAATTTCACATTTCAATTCTCACAATTCAATAATCATATTGCGGAATTAACGGTGCAATATTCACATTTCTCATTTCCATATTTCAATATTTGTATTGTAATATTCACATTACAATACATACGTTCACATATTCTCATTTTCATATTCTCATAACAGTATTCACATGTCATTGTTCTCATTGTAGCATTATCCTTGCAATGTTCACTTTTTCAGTATACACATATCATATTCGTATTGCAGTATTTGTGTTGCAATATTTTCATTTCTCTTTTTCACATTTCAAAGTCTGCATTGCAGTATTAACATTGAAATATTCACATAATCAGTATTCTCAACTCAATTTTCGCAATTCAGTATTCACAACTCATTTCATTTCATATTACCATATACATATCTCATATTCATCATTTCTCAGAAGATGTACATCTTTCAGTACATTTCACTTTCATCAATTTTCCCCTTTTCAAATCTCATATCTCATTTCACATTTCGTAATCTCATAATCCCAATTCACATTTTCAGGGTAAATCATTTAAACCTGTTTAAACATTTCTCAATATAAATCATACGTCACACAATTTCATCTGATATTTATATCATAAATAAATTTTAGGTAAAATATCATAATTCCATTTCTTATATTTCTCAACCCATAATTTTCAAAAAAAGATTGCTATAATTTATTCCCTTACCTGGCTTACTAAGAGATCCATTAACACCCCCAAATTTGACGCTCCTCGGTGTTCACAGCCCAAAAGCCTAAAAATCACATTTTTACCAAATTAAACAACCCAACTCCCAAAACATTTATCATTCAGAAATCTCTAAACTCCATATACTCCAAGTTAACTTAAAAACCTTTGAAGTATATTACTTACCCTGGTTTTGGGATGGTGCCCCAAAACTCCAATTTGAAAATTTACTCTGCCTATGTTGCAGAGAATCTTCCTAGAAACCTCGCCTGTGACGGTTCCTGATCGTCAATCCGGGCTTTAACGAAGCCAAAAATGAAGAGAGAAGGAGGGGATTTCGTGGATCTAGAGAGAGAAAGTGTGTGTGTGTGTGTGTGTGTGAGAGAGAGAGAGAGAGAGAGAGAGAGAGAGAGAGAGAGAGAGTGAGAAAATGCACGCTGAAATGATGGATTTGCACATTTATTTTAACGACCTGATTTTCATGCCATTTTTTTTCCACATATATAAACTGTAAAATTTCACCGTTTTGATACCTTCTAATATAAATCATAACATCATCACAAACTAGGTAAGGACCGTGGAACCTAACCATATACTACCTATGCAGCGAAAAGCGGAAAGCAAATATCCACATCAAATATATACAATACCAGAGAGTCAGTATCTCTCCATAATATACATATTTAACCATTCCCAAAATGCCCTCACCTGGATCTAAGGACTACTCAAAAAGTGACTTCCCAAAATACTTACCCTCCAAACAAGGCAGTACTGCAGTCCCCTCTACCTGCGAGCCTGATCTGCTTGCCTATCTGGTTCACCTGAAAAATAATGGAATACTAGGATGAGACAACTCTCAGTAAGATGAAATATGCTATTACCAGTGTGTGGCAGATGAGTTTACATAATTGTAAAATCTGATTTAGAAGTACTGCAAATAACTGAGTTTGAGGAAACACGTATAAATAATACACAATATAGCTCATACCTATGTTGCTTAACTACATAAACTATTTTTCTAAATATTATATTCATAATACTTCTAATATTTATAGGTATGTATACGGTTTCTGTAAATCTGGGTATATATAATAACTGAGAAAACTTCCTGAATGGATAACTGAAAGTCATGATTTAACCCCTCATGACAGGGTTGTGCGGCCTGCAGGCGGGACCTATCACTGGTTGGCTGACCAAGATAAGTCAACTGAACTCCGAAAGTCAGATCAGCCTCCTCAACCCTAACTAATGGGGAGCCTGTCCACAACATAGGCACGATCGACTATTGAAAATCCACATACTATCTGAGTTATGTGGTTGCACTCTGAACTGAAAATAGCTACTGTACCGTGCTCTGAAGTTGATCTAGTCCATCAGGGTCTGATACTATATACATGTAACTGATATTTCTAAATTATTGTTTTACCATGATTCTGATATAACTGAAATAACCATAGCATGAAATAACTGATCTGAGTATGCTATATAATCTGAATACTAAATATCTGAAGATTTAAATACTGAATATTTGAAATGTTATGGTTTTGAAATTTGTAAGTCATGCTATACTGAAAATGTTGTATTATTTATTTTTTTGAATATATTCCATAAAAATGTGATTTTGCAAAATTTGAAAATATCTATCTATCTGTAGATATTTTTACATATATATATATATATATATATATATATATATATACATATATATTATACATTATGATATTTTGAAATTCGTATAAATTCTATATAATAATATTTTCTACTAATATGTTGTAAATCATGATATCTGAAAGTTATAAAAATACTATACTAATATGATACTAACTCATGCCACACAACTAAATAAAGAACCTCTGTACTGAAATCTATACTTTCCCGAAACACATAAACCTACTGATAATATTACTAATTTAACTGACATAGCATATTTCCCTTACCTGACTATCTGAGCACTAAATGCTATTTACAATCTCACGCATACGACGTTCATAATTTCAACATCTTGAGATGACACACGTATAATTCCCCAATCATACAACTGAATTCATCTAGATAATTATCACATACATATTCTCCCCAAATCCACATATGCACTGCCACACCCCGAACTCGAGAATGGGACTCAAGGGTGAAAATGTAATTTAACCTGTCCCTGTATCCAATAAAACATCCAAAGATACAGTACAAAGGATGAGGGTCCAACCCCGTGGGGTTCCCAGGCACCCTACACATCCTATACCACAGAATATACGTAACGGAAAAGGTCATTCTATATATATATATATATACAGTACCATACCAGAGTCTATACAAGAGTAGAAACAGGCTCTAACAAAATGTACAAATGGGTGCCCAATACATCTCAAAATGGTAACCCACCAAAACACAGTCCTAGCACTTACCCAAGCGCTAACAGCAGTACACCGGCCACTACACTCCCTACACCAGGATGCTAGTTCCGGTTACTTGAAGGACCTGTAAAAATATACGTACAGTAGGGGTGAGACACCTCTCAATAAGGAAGAACACATGTTATATCGGTGTGTGGCATTTGAGTGTTATCATGATGCAACATACACGCAGTTAAATGCAGTCCAGTTCTAATTTTACATAGTGCATACACGCACACACACGCATACGCACGCCCATGATCTACGCGGTGTCGTCACACCCCTTGGCTCAAAGCTGGTCCGTGACAATCCCGCGTTGGCCCGTAGCCAACCCGAGAAGCACGGCGCCATCGGCACATGGCTAGTCCCAGACTCCTATGACATCGTATCAGCGCTAACTGGTGGATCCACACCCTTCGGTGATCAGCTGGTATAGGCTCACGTCCTTGGAAATAGAGTCGAACACTCTTGCCTACGTGGTAGGCAATAAACACATGCCCTCGGATATAGAGCCGGACACTCTCAGTACTTGGAACAAATTCGAAACCCCGTTCCTACTAGCAATTTAACCAATCACACACACATGCATGCTCATATAACCAAACAAACCACACCCATTTGGTAATTTAAAATCATGGTTTTCCAAACACATACAACTTAAACAAGTCAAGGCACGACCATCCCTATAACACAGTATAAATTAACATATACGCTCGGTTTTCAATAAAACCAGGGATGCAGCCTGTCGCCCCCTTTTTTCCAAAACTGTAATCATGAAAAACCCATAGTTTTCCCCTTTAGATCCCCCCAAATGAGTAGCCAAAACGCACACAAGACCATGAACCACAGTTCTACCGAGTCCGATTTAAAAAATAACCGATATAAACACAATTCCCCTTACCTTTTCCCCGAATAGCAATTCCCGAACTCTAAAGCCCCTAAACAGCGAATCGAGTTCCAAAACCTACAATCAACAGTATAGAATATACTCACAACATTGTTCTCTACTAAACTACAGGATCAGAATTGAAAACTGAGCCTTACCTCAATTTTATCCCAAAACCCGAAAACCTCTGAAACGGGATTTCGATCTATAGAACTCTTAGAGAATCCTTCCACGATCCTCGTGGTAACTTCAGATTTACGATTCTCGTGACGAACGGTGAAGAAATCTAGAGAGATAGAGAGTAAGGAGAGTTCTAGAGAGAGAGAGAGATATATATTTGAGTTTTCTTAGCTTGGTAATGAAACTTCTATTTATAGCCCTTTGACTCGGGCGTCTTCGTCGACGAATTGGTGTACTAGTCGACGAGTCTGCCATTGTCTTTGTCGATGAAGCAGTGGCCTCATTGATGAGCCTGAGATACCCGGTTTCTCGAATTCTCTTGGCTTCTCTTTATCGATGAGCCTCTGAACTTCGTCGACGAGAGATACATGGACTTTGTCGATGAACTATGGCTTTGTCGACGATCCTGCTAAATTCCCAATTTGCCCATCTCTTATTTAATTAAACCCATATATCACGGTTCGGGTTCTTACAGCCTCTCCTCCTTAAAAAAATTCATCCTAGAAATTTGCCATCTCTTATTTGCAAACTCATTCATACAATCAAATACATATACACAACTCTAAGAAGAAACTGGCAACTACTACAGTGTAGCCCCATCATACAGATATAAACACACCCTCACTTATGGCGGAGGAATACCGTGGTTACAACATAAACTGTCTCAGGAGTTCACAATGTACACACTCTCGACGTCTAACCACCTATCCCAACCCAAAATAGGATGACGTACAAATACTGAAAACAACTGTGGATTCTTCCGGCGTATTTCCGTTTCTAGTTCCCAAGAAGCTTCCTCAACCTCGTGGTTTCGCCATAATACCTTCACTAATGGTATCTCTTTGGTATGAAGCTTCTGAACTTTACGATCCAGAACCTGAACAGGTGTCTCCTTATACGTTAAGGTATCCCCAATTTCCAACTCATCATAACTGATAACATGTGATGGATCCAGCACGTATCTCCTCAACATGGACACGTGAAACACATCGTGGACCCTCGAGAGTGCTGGAGGTAGTGCAATCCTATAGGCCACCGGACCCACTTGCTCAAGAACCTCGAATGGTCCAATATACCTCGGGCTCAGTTTGTCCTTCCTCCCAAATCTCATCACCCCTTTCATCGGAGTGATATGTAGAAATACCTTACCCCCCACCTCGAACTCTAACTCATGGCAGCGAACATCTGCATAACTCTTTTGCCAACTTTGAACTGATTTAATCCTCTCCTGGATCAAACCCACCTTCTCAGATGTCTGTTGCACAAGTTCAGGTCCTAACACCTGATGTTCACCAACCTCATCCCAACACATAGGGGATCGACACCTCCGACCATACAAAGCCTTGAACGGTGCCATCCCAATACTAGCCTGGAAGTTGTTGTTATAAGCAAACTCTACTAGTGGCATAAACTGTATCCAGCTACCACCGAAGTCTAACACACAAGCTCGTAACATATCTTCCAAGATCTGTATCATCCTCTCCGACTGTCCATCAGTCTAGGGGTGGAACGCTGTACTGAAAGTAAGCTTCGTCCCCAGTGCCTCTTGCAAGCTTGTCCAGAATTGAGACGTAAACCTTGGATCTCGATCTGACACAATGGACATCGATACTCCGTGCATTCTCACAATCTCATGCACATACATATCTGCTAACCTACTCAAAGAATAACCAACCTTCATTGGTATGAAATAAGCATGTTTCGTCAATATATCCACGATCACCCAAATAGTGTTCTGCCCTTGAAGTGCTGGTGGCAATCCGGTCACAAAATCCATGGAAATATGCTCCCATTTCCATACCAGAATGGGCAAAGGCTGCAACAGCCCTTCCGGCCCCTGATCTTCAGCTTTCACCTGTTGACACGTTAGACACTGCTCCACGAACTGAGCAATCTGCCTCTTCATACCAGACCACCAGAAGGTTTCGCGCAAATCATGATACATCTTTGTACTACCAGGATGTACCGTATATAACGAGCGATGCGCTTCTTCCAGAATTGTCTTTCTGATCTTATCATCGTTTGGAACACATAACCTGGTCCCAAACCTCAGCACACCTCCCTCAGAGATGTTAAAATCTATAGTCAGTCCTGCTGTACCTTTTCCATAACCTCTGCCAACTCTGCATCACTAGCCTGCGCGGCCTTTATACGCTCAAATAAGGTTGGTTAGATCACCAAGCTAGCAATGAAAGCCTGATGATCACCATGCACTAACTCTATACCTGAACTCTCCAAATCTCGTCTAATGTGACACTGAGTTACAACTGCAGATACAGCCGCAGGTCCTGACTTCCGACTCAACGCATCGGCTACCACATTAGCCTTCCCCGAGTGATAATTGATCGTGCAATCGTAGTCCTTAATCAACTTAAGCCACTGTCTCTGCCTCATATTCAACTCCTTCTGCGTGAAAAAGTACCTGAGGCTTGTGTGGTCGGTAAAGATCTCACACCGCACACCATACAGATAGTGTCGCTAGATCTTCAGTGCATATACAACAGCAGCCAATTTCAAATCATGCGTGGGGTAATTCTTATCATACTCTTTCAATCGCCGAGAAGCATACGCTACCACTTTACCCTGTTGCATAAGCACACATCCCAGACCTTTCAAAGACGCGTCGCTATAAATAAAAAACCCACCATCCCCCGAAGGAATGGTCAACATTGGAGCAGTAACCAGCCGGTGCTTCAACTCCTGAAAGCATTGCTTGCAATCACTGGTCCACTCAAACTGTACCCCCTTCTTGGTAAATCGAGTCAGAGGTTTAGACAGTTTAGAGAACCCCTCCACGAACCGACGATAGTAACCCGCCAGTCCTAGAAAACTTCGAACCTCCTACACATTCTTCGGCGTCACCCAGTCGATCACAACTTCAATCTTGTTAGGATCAACTGATATACCATCCCCAGTCACCACATGTCCTAAGAATGCAATCTAACTCAATCAGAATTCACACTTCTTCAGTTTAGCATACAACTTTTTCTCCCATAGAATTTGTAATATTAACCTCAAGTGGTCCTCATGCTCTTCCGAACTCCTTGAGTATACCAGAATATCGTCAATGAATACCACCACGAATCGATCCAGGTACTCATAGAAAACCTTGTTCATTAGATCCATGAACACCGTCGGAGCATTCGTCAACCTAAAAGGCATGACTAAAAACTCATAGTGGCCATATCTAGTTCGGAAAGCTATCTTGGCTATATCCTCAGCTCTAACCCTCACCTGATGATATCCTGACCACAAGTCGATCTTTGAAAAAACCCGCGTTCCCTACAACTGGTCAAAAAGATCATCTATACGAGGTAAATGATAGCGATTTTTCATAGTTACCTTATTAATCTCACGGCAATCAATGCACATCCGCATTGACCCGTCCTTCTTCTTCACAAACAGTACTGGAGCTCCCCAAGGCGAAACACTAGGTCGAATGAATCCCCTGTCCAGTAATTCCTGCAACTGCTCCTTCAACTCTCGAAGTTTTGCTAGAGCCATCTGGTACGAAACTTTAGAGATCAGCACCTTGCCAGGCAACAACTCTATAGAAAACTCCACCTCTCGATCTAGAGGTAAACCGGGTAAATCATCTAAAAACACATTCAGGAACTCGCTGATTACCTGAATATCCTTGAGTCTCAACTCATCCTACGGCGGTTCCTTCACACAAGCTAGGTACCCCTGACACCCGTCCAAGAGTAGCCTCCTTGCCTACAATGCTGATAGAATCTGTGGCGTTGGACGCACACATGATCCCATGAATTCATACTCCTGCTCCCTAGGAGGTCTGAAAACTACCACCTTCCTACGACAATCAATCACAACATAACTAGAGAACAACCAATCCATCCTTAGAATGACATCAAACCCCGACATGTCATATACCATGAGATTCGCTGGTAGAAACTTTCCCTGAATTACTACTGGGCAATCTACCAACATCCTCCCACAGAATGATACACTCCTAGATGGTGTAGTCACCGATAACACCCTGCTCATGACTTGGGTCTCAACCTCACACCGTCCAACAAAATTCACAGATATAAAGGAGTGGGTTGCACCCTAATCAAACAAAATAGAAGCCTTATTTGAAAGCAATAATAAGGTACCTATCACTACGTTCCCTGCATGCTCAGCGTCTATTGGAGTAAGAGAGTATGCTCTGGCCGGAGCTGTATTCTTCTGAACAGTTCCCCGAGGTATCTGATTGTTCCCTTGGTTCACATTGGAAGTAGGCACGTCTTGTTTTAATGCATGATAGTCGCGAGCCATGTGACCTGGCTGGCCACAATTGTAGCAGTTACCCTCGAAAGATTGACACTCACCCTTGTGCCTTCTGTGGCATCCAATACAATGATCCCTAGTCTGGATCCCCTAGAAACTCTGGTGCTCAGTGTTCTGATGGTAACCCGAGCCCTTGCTTTTTTCCTTCCACTATCCCTGACGAGATCCTGTCTGCGAATCAGAAGGCACTATCCTCTTCCTCGATTTTTGATCCACCTTGTTTTCTCGGATACCAATCTCAATCACAGTGGCATTATCCACTAACACCAAGAACTCGTGAATCTGAAGCATACCCACCAATCTGTGGATATCCTTCCTCAGGCCCTTCTCAAACCTCTAAGTCTTCTCATACTCACTCGATATTAGACACGGTGCAAACTGGGACAGCTCTATATACCGAGCCGTATACCTCTGCACTGTCATACTCCCTTGAGTCAAAGCAGAAAACTCATCCGCCTTCGCATCGCGTACAGAAATCGGGAAGTATCTGTCAAAGAACACCTCCTTGAAACAACTCCACGTCATCTCCTTAGAACCACCCCTCTGCTTCTCCAGAAGATTCACTGTAGTCCACCATCGACCTGCCTCCCCAGATAGCTGGAAGGTAGCATAGAGGACTCGCTGCCTATTCGTACAGTGCAGGACCTCCAAGATCCTTTCAGTCTTCTCTACCCAATCCTCTGCTATCGTTGAGTCAGGTCCTCTAGAGAATGTCGAAGGATGCATGTGTGTGAATCTCTCAATGGTGCACCCCACAGCAATAGGAGAGCGCTCGCGTCTCGTCACACTCTGCCCTATCTCCCGTAAAACCTGCCTCGTTAGACCTTGAGGCACAAAAGGAGACTCATCACTCATAGTCTCCTCGGAGCCACTTCCCAATTCATTATCCTTGGGCTCCATTCTGCAACACAATAGGAATCTATCAGTATCCCTACAACACATACAGTTAACACAATGATTTACACTAATCGTGTTAACTACTTCCTGCCAGGAGCAGGTTTGTCCTATCACACCGACACGAAAGTCATCAATGATCTGCCCTGCTTTTACTGGAATCGTCATTCCAGGAAAAGCATGGAATACCATCGACAAATCCCGGTTTAGCAACCGAACAACCCTCAACCAACTCTACCCTTATTCAACATCCTATACTCTCATATGTACTCACAACTAAGCCTAACCAAGTCTACAAGACCTAACAACTTGGTTAGCTTTAATACCAAGCTATCACGCCTCGAACCCGGGAATGGGACTCAAGGGTGAAAATGTAATCTAACCTGTCCCTGTATCCAATAATACATCCAAAGATACAGTACAAAGGGTGAGGGTCTGACCCCGTGGGGTTCCCAAGCACCCTACACATCCAATACCACAGAATATACGCAGCGGAAAAGGTTATTCTATATATATATATACAATACCATACCAGAGTCTAAACAAGAGCAAAAATAGGCTCTAACAAAATGTACAAACGGGTGCCCAATACATCTCAAAATGGCAACCCAAGAAAACATAGTCCTAGCACTTACCCAAGCGCTAACCGCAGTACACCGACCATTATGCTCCCTACACCAGGACGCTAGTTCCGGTTACTCGAAGGACCTATAAAAATGTACGTACAGTAGGGGTGAGACACCTCTCAGTAAGGAAGAACACAGGTTATATCGGTGTGTGACATTTAAATGTTATCATGATGCAACATACACGCAGTTAAATGCAGTCCAGTACTAATTTTACACAGTGCATACAAGCACACACACGCATACGCACGCCCATGATCTACCCGGTGTCGTCAAGCCCCTCGGTCCAAAGCCGGTCCGCGACAGTCCGGTGTTGGCCCGTAGCCAACCTGCAAAGCACGGCCCACCCGGCACATGACTAGTCCCAGACTCCCATGGCATCGTACCGACAATAATTGGTGGATCCACACCCTTCGGTGATTAGTCGGCATAGGCTCACACCCTCGGATATAGAGTCGGACACTCTTGCCTATTTTGTAGGCGATAAACACACGCCCTTGGATATAGAGTCGTACACTCTCAGTACTTGGAACAAATTCGAAACCACGTTCCTACTAGCAATTTAACCAATCACACACACACGCATGCTCATATAACCAAACAAGCCACACCCATTTGGTAATATAAAATCATGGTTTTCCAAACACATACAACTTAAACAAGTCAAGGCACGACCATCCCTATAACACAGTATAAATCAACATATACGCTCGGTTTTCAACAAAATCAGGGATGCAGCCCGTCGCCACCTTTTTCCCAAAACTGTTATCATGAAAAACCCATAGTTTTCCCCATTAGATTCCTGAGTAGCCAAAACGCACACAAGATCGTGAACCACAGTTCTACCGAGTCCGATTTCAAAAATAACCGATATAAACACAATTCCCCTTACCTTTTCCCTAAATAGCAATTCCCGAACTCTAAAGCCCCTTAACAGTGAACCGAGTTCCAAAACCTACAATCAACAGTACAAAATATACTCACAACACTGTTCTCTACTAAACTACCAGATCAGAATTGAAAATCGAGCCTTGCTTCGATTTTGTGCCAAAACCCGAAAACCTCCGAAATGGGATTTCGATCTGTAGAACTTGTAAAGAATCCTTCCACGATCCTCGTGGTAACTTCAGATTTACGATTCTCGCAATGAACGGCAAAGAAATCTAGAGAGATAGAGAGTAGGGAGAGTTCTAGAGAGAGAGAGAGAGAGAGAGAGAGAGAGAGAGAGAGAGAGAGAGAGAGATTCGAGTTTTCTTAGCTTGGAAGTAATGAAACTTCCATTTATAGCCCTTTGACTCGGGTGTCTTCATCGATGAAATGGTGTACTTGTCGACGAGTTTGCCATTGCCTTCGTCGACGAAGCAGTGGCCTCGTCGACAAGCCTGAGATCCCTAATTTTTCGAATTCTCTCGGCTTCTCCTCTTCGACGAGCCTCTGAACTTTATTAATGAAAGATACATGGACTTCGTTGACGAACTATGGCTTCGTCGACGAATCCTGCTAAATTCCCATTTTGCCCTTCTCTTATTTATTTAAACCCATATATCACAGTTTGGGTTCTTACATGCACAATTTCTAAACTATAAACCATTTATCATTTTACCTGGGTTCTTGAAATATCACCCACTAGGGTCCTCAACCCATGCTTGCAGGGTCCCAAAACGCCCCATCCCTGAAAATATAATACCTTAATTTTACTTCACAAAACTCCAATATATTCTCATATAATACAAAATCTAGACTCAAATAAACCTGGTAATACTGAAAATACCCAAATAATCTTCTTACCTTGGTTTTGGGATGGTTCCCAAATTGCTCAAATCAAATTTCTACTTCAACTAGGTTATAGAGAATCACCCCAGGATTACCGTGGTTGCTTATGATCGTCGAACCGGGGAGAATTGAAGCCGAAAATCTAGAGAGAAGGAGGGAAAACTGACTTTTAGAGAGAGAAAGTGAATTTGGACGAAATTATGCTCCGAAAAGTGAATTTTTGGCTATATATAGGTGGTTGACCACGTGGCCTCGTCGACGAGCCACATTACCTCATCGACAACTTCATAAAGGAGGTTTGTCGACGAGCACTTAACCCTCATCAACGAGTTTTAGACCCAGAAACAGGCCTCTTGGTAAGTTCTCGTTGACAAGACACGCGTCCCATGTCAATGAGTGTGAGGCCCCGATTTTTGTACAATTTTTTTTCCAATAGTAATAAATAAATACTCACTTGTCCTCAATAACATTCATAAAACGGCCACGTCAACCACCATATTACCATTCATAAGAATCGAACCGCATTGGGTACCGGGTTAAAAATTATTTCATTATACAACCTAACAGCGGAAGACAGTATATACATATTAGTCAGAATACAATACCCAGAGTATCAATATACATCTATATACATCACCATAACATAATTAAAAACAACTCTACTCTAGGGGAATTACACCTCCCCTAGTCCAGAAACTCACCCTGTGTGTTAGGGTCCCAGCTCCCTATGATCACGGAGCTCTATCACTCGGTCTATCCCTGTTCCCTAAAAAATTTAGATAATTTGGGTGAGACACATTTCAGCAAGAAGGAATAAATTATTTACAGTGTGTGGCCTTCTGAGTTCAGTTATAACATGTTTATTTTTTTCCAAAACAACATTTCATTTGAGAAAATACATTGATATTCACATTCTCATAATCATATAGATATACAACACAAACTTTTATAAGCTTTAAAACCATTTCTCAAGTTTATCCATTTCCAACACATATAATTATCGGGGAAGTTCCTGAGAATAGGGAAAATTGCCCGCCCATACAGGTAGCTTCCCTCTGCCCTAACACGTTATACTGCCAGGAATGGCCACATCTGATACCTATCAGGGCACTCACCTTACTCAGTAAGCCCTCAGGCGGAGAGTTTCACTTCGCTTCAATTATTTATTTTATAAAACACACACTCTTTCATTTCTCATAATCATTTCCTATTTTAACTCATAACATATCTATGTATACATAAATTCACATTTATGTACTTTACATAATACAATAGATCACATAATTCCAATTCTCAACACATTCCTAATTTCCATATTGAGCATACCTCCCCAACGGCATCAGTAGGAACCTCACAACACAATTTCCATTATGAGCATACCTCTCCAACGACATCAATAGGAACCTTATAACACAATTTCCATACTGAGCATACCTACCCAATGACATCAGTAGGAACTTCACCACACAATTTCCATACTGAGCATACCTCCCCAACGACATCAGTAGTAACTTTATACACACAATCTCCTTACTGAGCATACCTCCCCAACGGCATCAGTAGGAACTTCACACACACACACACACACACACACATAAACACACACACACACACACACAATCTCCATACTGAGCATACCTCCCCAACGACATCAGTAGGAAAGGAATACCACCCACCCGCAATTATTGTGCGGTATTGGCATATCATCAGTCATATTTTAGTATATCTCAATTCAGTTCAACATAAATATTCTCATCATTTTTTGTGCACTTTCCATCATCTCATAATAGTACATATCATATTTCACGTATTTCCACGTTTCCTAAAATACTCATATCATTAATTTGTACAATCTCATTTTTCATGCAAATAATTTCTACTCGCGTATAAATATCACATTTCATTATTTTCCACTAACCACATCAATCATTCACGTTTCAATATTTTCTCAAAAAATACGTATCGTTATATTTCACATTTTTCAACACATGTCATGTGCCACACAGTTTTCATCTAATATTCATAATATATTAATTTTACACTCCAAAGCATCACAAATTAATATTACTCAAATGCCACACAATTTATCTGATATTTATATCATAATAATTTTCAAGAAAAATACATTATGCTCATTTTCATATATTAATTCAAACGGTAATTCTAAAAATACTGCTATAATTTATTCCACTTATCTGACTTACTGAGAGTCTCGTTAACATCCAGATTGTACGCCCTTGGCGCCCGAAACTCAACTCTTGTAATTTGCATTTTTTCCAGATTCATTAACTTATTTTCCCTAAAATAATACCCATCTAACCTTCCCCAGGCTCCATATACCTCAAATTAACATTTAAACTAACATTTAACAATCCCACTTAATTTCTTGAATTATGCCTGCGGGTCTTGAAATTATACCCGCGGAGCTTACTCGGGCCATAAATTTCAGAAATCCTACTTCAACCCCAGATGCTCAATATTTTAGCATTTCTAAATTAATGCTAATTAATTAAAAATAAGTCCCTTAATAACTCCCATATCCCAAACTTGGGGTTATGCCCACGACGACCCCATAAGAATTCCGTCCCGTTAGACTTGTAGAGAATCATCCCTAGATTCTCATGCTGGTATTCGTTCGTTAATCAGACTTATAATTTGTAAGAAATGAAGTAAAAAGAGATTTGACTTACCCTAGGAGATACGTCTACGCCACTCCTACCACCGATCCGCTTCGGTAGAAATGACAGCAACGGAGAATGGAACCCAGCGGTATCTTCTGATTTTCGATTGGGCGAGTATTTGTCGGGAAAAATGAGGAGAGAGGGAGAGAGAATGAGAGGAGAGAGAGAGAGAATTCAGAGAACTAGGGGGGTCTGCGCCAATTCTGTAGATGCATCTTGAAGCTTCAAGCTTCAGGATGTTAGATTTATATATATATATATATATATATATATATATTAATATAATAATAATAATAATAATAATAATAATTTATTTAATTAATATTAATAATAATATATTTTATTAATAAAAATAAAAATAAATTTTAATTAGTTTTTTTTCTTTTTTTATAATTCCGATTAATTAATTAATTAATTAATTTTTTTTTTATTTTTTTTATTTTTTATTTGGAATCACTCCACTAATCTTTTATAGCCCTTTTTAGGGTTATTACATTCTCCTCTCCTTATAAAAATTTTGTTCCTAAAATTTGCTATTCGTTTACTTCCCATCCTTAGAGAAAACACTTCCAATTTTATTAATTACCCTTATGGCGGAGGAATACCGTGGTTACAACTAGGGTTCTGGGAGATTACAACTATTCCAAAATTCTCCCAAAGCCATTCATATTTCAAAACTAAAAACTTTATCTATCCTATGTTACATTATATAAATAAAAATACACAGTATTATTCACTTATTCTGATTGGCTCAATACTAAATTCCACTGAATAAGTGTGGATATCTATGGTGCATCTGATCCTCTAATTCCCAAGAAGCCTCCTCAATGGCATGATTGCGCCACAAAATTTTTACCAGTGGAATCTTCTTCGTGTGTAGCTTCTGTTCCTTTCAGTCAAGAATCTGCACTGGCACTTCCTCGTAAGTTAAAGTATCTCCCAATTCTAGTGCTTCATAGCTGATCACATGAGAGGGGTCTGTGACGTATTTCTTCAGCATAGAAACATGGAATACATCATGGATCCTAGATAGGATAGGTGGTAATGCCAATCGATAGGCAATTGGACCCACTATGTCAAGAATCTCGAATGGTCCAAATATTTAGGACTCGACTTACCCTTCCTACTAAACCTCATAACACCTTTCATCGGTGCCACCTTCAGGAATACATGATCTCCTGCGTCAAACTCCAATTCTCCCGGTGAGTATCTGCATAACTTTTTTGCCAGCTCTGTACTGTTCTGATCCTGTCTCTGATAAGTCTGACTTTATCCTGAGTCTGCTGTATCAGCTCTGGCCCCAATATCTGTCTCTCCCCAATCTCATCCCAGTATAACGGAGATCGGCACCTCCTACCATACATCACCTCATATGGTGCCATTCCAATGCTGGCCTGGTAGCTGTTGTTATACGCAAACTCGACCAGTGGCAAATACTGCACCCAACGACCTCCAAAGTCCAGCAGACATGCTTGCAGCATATCCTACAAAATTTGTATCGTCCTCTCCGTCTGCCCATCTGTTTGAGGATGAAAAGCTGTGCTGAATGAAAACTGAGAACCAATGGCCCCTTGCAGACAGTTCCAAAAACGAGATGTGAACCGTGGGTTTCTGTCTGAAACTATGGACACTGGGACGCCATGGAGCCTAACTATCTCCTAGATATATAACTCAGCCAATCTGTCCATGGAATAGGTAACTCTGATCGGAAAAAAGTGGGCAGCCTTCATCAGTTGATCCACCACTACCTAGATAGCATCCTGTCCATGCAATGCCGGTGGTAATCCTGTGACGATATCCATCGCTATATACTCCCACTTCCACTTAGGAATGTGGAGTGGCTGGAATGATCTCGCCGGTCTTTGATGCTCAGCCTTCACTTGCTGGCACGTCAAACATTGATCCATATACTGGACTATCTCCCTCTTCATGTTGCTCCACCAGAAGGACTCTCGAAGATCCCTGTACATTTTAGTACTACCTGGATGTACAATATATAGGGACCGATGTGCTTCCTCCAGAATAACCTTCTGGATCTCAGGGTCGGCAAGAACGCATAACTTGGTACGGAACCTCAAGGCTCCATCATCTGAGATGCTGAACTCTGTTTCCTGACCATCCTATACCTTCCCCAAAATCTCTACTAGTTCTACATCATTTCTCTGGGCAGCTTTAATCCTCTCTTGTAGAGTTGGCTACAAAACCAAGTTAGCAATAAACACCTTGTGATCACCCTTTACCAACTCCACACCAAGCCTCTCCAGATCCATCTGAATCGGATGTTGAATCTCCACTACAAACATAGATGAATCCACTAATTTCCGACTCAAAGCATCAGTGACCACATTAGCCTTTCCTAGGTGGTAGCTGATAGTGCACTCGTAATCCTTTATTAGCTCCAGTCATCTCCTCTGCCTCATATTTAATCCCTTCTGCGTGAAGAAATACTTTAAGCTCTGATGGTTAGTAAATCTCTCTCACCTACCCCCATATAGATAGCGCTTCCAAATCTTTAGTGTGTAAATAACCACTGCCAACTCCAGATCATGGGTAGGGTAGTTCTTCTCATATTCTTTCAACTGTTATGAGGCACATGCTATCATTCTCCCTCACTGCATCAACACGCATCCAAGCCCTTTATGGGATGCATCACTGTAAATTACGAACCCCTCTTCTTTTGAAGGAATCGTCAATACAGACGCAGTGATGAGTCACTGCTTCAATTCCTGAAAACTTTATTCACATTCATCAGAACACTCGAACTTCACTCTCTTCCTGGTCAATCTGGTAAGTGGGCCTGATAATCTAGAGAAGCCCTCAACAAACCTGCGGTAGTACCAAGCCAATCCTAAGAAACTCTTGATATCATGCACATTCTTTGGTCGTACCTAGTCCACTACTGCCTCAATCTTACTCGGATCAATAGAAATACCACCCCTGGATATAACGTGTCCAAGGTAGGTAACTTGTTCCAACCAGAACTTGAACTTCTTGAGCTTTGCATATAGCTTCTTTTCTAACAACACCTACAACACTGTACTCAGATGCTCCTCATGCTCCTCTGGGATTTTCGAATACACCAGTATATCATCAATAAATACTACCACAAACTGGTCCAAGTACTGGTGAAAGACCCTGTTCATCAAATCCATAAACACTGTAGGAGCATTTGTCACACCAAACGGCATAACCAAAAATTCATAATGACCATACCGTGTTCTAAATGTCGTCTTCGAAATATCTTCTGCCCTGACTTTCACCTAATGATACCCAGAGCATAAATTTATCTTCAAAAAGATTTGTGTCTCCTATAACTAGTCAAACAAATCATCGATACGCGGGAACGGGTATTTATTCTTGATAGTTACTTTGTTTATTTCCTGGTAGTCAATGCACAACCTTATCGACCCATCTTTCTTCCTCACAAATAAAACCGGTGCTCCCCAGGGCGACACACTAGGCCGAATAAACCTCTTATCTAACAGTTCCTGCAACTGCTCTTTCAATTCTTTCAGCTCTTTCGGTGTCATTCTATACAGCGCCTTCGAAATTAGCGCTATCCCTGAAACCAGATCAATAACGAACTCTAACTCATGATCAGGAGGTAGTCCCAGAAAATCCTTGGGGAATACATCAAAAAAATCCCTCACCACTGGGATCTCCTCCACCCTCAGCTCCCCTTTTGATACTGCCTTCACACAGGCTAAATATCCCTGGCAGGCTCCTAATAACAATCTACGTGCCTGAACAGTAAATGGTAACTGAGGTGGGGTGCACACACGTGATCCCACGAATCTATACTCTTGTCCCTCTAGAGGTCTAAATACTACCACTCTTTGATGGCAATCAATGCTGGCATAGTGGGCAGCTAGGCAATCCATACCCAAGATTAGCTCAAACCCATGCATGTCTAAAACCACCAAATTAGCTAACAAAGACCTCCCCTGAATACCCACTGGACAATTCCTGAGTACCTTTCTACATATCCCTACAGCCCTAGTTGGCGTAGCAATAGAAAAACTAATATCTAACTGTTGAGGTTCAAATCCACATAACTTCACATATTCTTGGGTGATAAAAGAATGAGTCACCCTAGAATCAAACAAGACAGTAACTTTAAATGACAGTATTGAAACAGTACCTGTCACCACATCTCCCGCAGCCTCAGCATCTCTCGGTGTCAATGTATAAACTCGTGTTGGGGCAGTATTCCTTTGCTGTCCACCTCGAGGTGTCTGATAGCCTCCTATGTATGGTCGAGGAGCAGTCGCTACCGCTGGTGGTGCTTGACAGTTTCTCGCAAAATGCCTAGGCTGGTGGCACTTATAGCAGACAACCTCCCTCGTTTGGCACTCTCCTGGGTGCCTCCTCAAACATTTGGGACAAGGAGGGAGCATCTGTATGCCCTGTACTGCTCACTCTCATCCTCCCTTTCGTCCTCCTCCTCTGCTATCATATCTCCTCCACGGCCCTCGACTGGACCCTGCTTGAAAATCAGAAGGCGCGGGCCTCTTCCTCTGGCTTTGAGCTGCTGCGCCTCTCTGTATCTTCTCTCAATCACCACATCTCTGTCCACTATCTCTGAGAAGGTCTGAACTCGGAAACCTACCACCTACTTATACAAGTTTTGTCTCAGGCCCTCCTTAAACTTCTTTGCCTTTCTTTCCTCATCTGACACCATATACGGGGCAAATCGGGACAGCTCAACAAACCTCGCTGCGTATTGTTGCACTGTCATAGACCCCTATGTCAGATATAGAAATTTTGATGCCTTTGCGCTTCTGACTATAGCGGGAAAGTACCGCTTGAAGAAAATCTCCCTGAAGCGACTCCACGTCATCGCTATAGGGTCAGGCCTCTGCTCCTCAAGTAATCTCATTGACCTCCACCAGCACTTCGCTTCCCTGGTCAATTTAAATGTGGCAAATAACACCCTCTACTCGTCTGTGCATGAGAGGACTGCCAGTATAACCTCTATGTCCTAAACCTAGTTCTCTGCTACCAGTGGGTACGCTCCTCCAGCAAAGGACAAGGGTCGCATATGTGTGAACTGCTTGATCGTGCAGCTCCGCTCCCCCGAGCTCCTAGCCATCTCAGCCATCACTTGCTGAGTGACGCTACACAACACCGCATTAGGATCTACACCACTCATACTGGAAAGTCCTACTCCATCACCTCCCGCATTCGTGTTACTATTCCCCGGATCCATCTTGTAAAGGGAGCAACTAATCTCATCATACAATTACTATCACACAACCCATACACTCTAATAATTCATAAGTTACCCTTCTACGACCATTTATCTCCACATCCCTAATCCCCATTTAAGATTCAGTCCTACCACTCAGAAAAAGATCCAGCGATAGTATCCATGGTTTTCCTGAAATTGTCACCCTAGGAAAAACATAGAAACAACCTTGGTACTCCTGTCTCTAGGTCGCAAGATAGAACCCTAAATTCTCACCTTATCCTTAAACAACCACTAACTCACATTTCAATCTACCCATCTCCTATTTCCCTTAAAATCCACTCCTATACTCTGGTATTGTATTCTGCTGTTTACTAAAGTCTGCAGAACCTAGCAACCTAGGCTCTAATACCAAACTGTGACACCCCAATTTTTGTACAATTTTTTTCCAATAGTAATAAATAAATACTCACTTGTCCTCAATAACATTCATAAATCGGCTACGTTAACCACCATATTACCATTCATAAGAATCGAACCGCATTGGGTACCAGGTTAAAAATTATTTCATTATACAACCTAACAGCGGAAGACAGTATATACATATTAGTCAAAATACAATACCCAGAGTATCAATATACATCTATATACATCACCATAACAGAATCAAAAACAACTCTACTCTAGGGGAATTACACCTCCCCTAGTCCAGAAACTCACCTTGTGTGTTAGGGTCCCAGCTCCCTATGATCACGGAGCTCTATCACTCGGTCTATCCTTGTTCCTTGAAAAATTTAGACAATTTGGGTGAGACACATCTTAGTAAGAAGGAATAAATTATTTACAGTGTGAGGCCATATGAGTTCAGTTATAACATGCTTTATTTTTTTTCCAAAACAACATTTCATCTAAGAAAATACACTGATATTCACATTCTCATAATCATATAGATGTACAACACAAGCTTTTATAAGCTTTAAAACCATTTCTGAAGTTTATTTATTTCCAACACACATAATTACCCGCGAAGTTCCTGAGAATATGGAAGATTGCCAGCCTATACAGGTAGCTTCCCTCTGCCCTAACACGTTATGCTGTTAGGAATGGCCACATTTGATACCTATCAGGGCACTCACCTTACTCAGTAAGCCTCTCAGGCAGAGAGTTTCACTTCGCCTCAATTATTTATTTTATAAAACACACACTCTTTCATTTCTCATAATCATTTCCCATTCTAACTCATTACATATCTATGTATACATAAATTCACATTTATGCACTTTACATAATATAATAGATCGCATAATTCCAATTCTCAACACATTCAAGATTTCCATACTGAGCATACCTCCCCAACGACATCAGTAGGAACCTCACAACACAATTTCCATAATGAGCATACCTCCCTAACGACATCAGTAGGAATCTCACAACACAATTTCCATACTGAGCATACCTCCCCAACGACATCAGTAGGAACTTCACCACACAATTTGCATACTGAGTATACCTCCTCAACGGCATCAGTAGGAACTTTATACACACAATCTCCCTACTGAGCATACCTCCCTAATGACATCAGTAGGAACTTCACACACACACACACAATCTCCATACTGAGCATACCTCCCCAACGACATCAGTAGGAAAGGAATACCACCCACCTGCAATTATTGTGCGGTATAACATATCATCAATGATATTTCAGTATATCTCAATTCAGTTCAATATAAACATTCTCATCATTTTCTGTGCACTTTCCATCATCTCATAATAGTACATATCATATTTCACGTATTTCCACATTTCCCAAAATACTCATATTAGTAATTTGTACAATCTCACTTTTCATGCGAATAATTTCTACTCACCTATAAATATCACATTTCATTATTTTCCACTAACCACATCAATCATTCACGTTTCAATATTTTCTCAAAAAATACGTATCGTTATATTTCACATTTTTCAACACATGTCATGTGCCACACAGTTTTCATCTAATATTCATAATATATTAATTTTATACTCCAAAGCATCACAAATTAATATTACTCAAATGCCACATAATTTATCTGATATTTATATCATAATAATTTTCAGGAAAAATACAATATGCTCATTTTCATATATTGATTCAAATGGTAATTCTAAAAATACTGTTATAATTTATTCCACTTACATGTCTTACTAAGAGTCTCGTTAACACCTAGATCCTACGCCTTTGGCGCCCGAAACTCAACTCCTGCAATTTACATTATTTCCAGATTAATTAACTTATTTCCCCAAAATTGTAAGAACCCGAACCGTGATATATGGACTTATTATGCAAAGAGGGGTGAAAATGGAATTTGCACAGAATTCGTTGACGAGGCCATAATTCGTCGACGAAGGTTGAAGGCTTCTCGTCGACGAAATTCAGAAGCTCGTTGACGAGTGAATGCTCAGAGGTTCAGAAAAATTGAAATATCTAGCTCGTCGACGAGGCCACCGACTCGTCGATGAGGCTAGTGAAGAATTCGTTGATGAGGACAACAATTCGTTGACGAATCCACCTGGGTCAAAGGAGCTATAAATGAGATTTTGGGTTGCTTTGGGACTAAGTTTCCCTAAACTCTCTCTCTCTCTCTAGAACTCTCCCTACACTCTTTCTCTCTAGTTTTCTTTGCCGATCGTTGCCCGGTTCGTAAATCCAATGATACTGTGAGGATCAGGAAATGATTATCTACATTTCTAGCGGATCGGAATCTTGTTTTAGAGGTTTTCGAGTTTCAAGTTGAAATAGAGGTAATGCTCGGTTTTCGTTTCTGATTCAGTATATGTGTAGTAGTACGGATTGTAAGCATGTATTGTATTGTGGTTTGTAGGTTTTGGAGTCTCGGTTCGTAGTTGGAATTCGGGTTAAGGTAAGGGGGTTTTGTTTACATCAGTTTATTTTCGAAATCAGGATCGGTAAGCTTGTACGCTACGATCGTATGTATGTTTTGGCTACTTATTTGGGGAAATCTATCGAGTAAAATACGGGACTTTTGGGTTACAGTTTTTGGGAAAAATTGGGGATTTCGGGTATCATCTCTACTTTGTTTTGGAAATTGTTGGTTATGTTAAAATTGTACTATTGAGGTGACCATAATTCATATTTGCATAAACTGTATACTTGAAATTGTAATTGATATGATTTTCCGTAAACCAAATAAGTGTGGTATGTATGGGTGTATGTATTTGTTCTAGGTATTTGTAAAACAACTATGTGGCGGCTAATTATCGTATGCTGAAATGTATAGGAACGTGAGTTCCAAAATGATTCTAGGGATTTGTAAAACAGCCATGTATCGGTTAACTACCGTAGGCGAGAGTGGCCGGCTCTATATCCGGGGTGTGAAATATCACCAGAATGTTCCGGCTGGTCACCGAAGGGTGTGTTCCACACTGTATGTAGCAATGTAATCACTATGGGCCTAGGTCGTCGCAGCGTAGTTGTGCGTGTGGCAATGTAATCGTGGTGAGACTAGGTGACCTTGTGTAGTTGCATATGTGGCAATGTAATCACTGTGGGCCTGAGTCGTCGCTTCGTAGTTGCATATGTAGCAATGTAATCGCTGTGAGACTAGGTGACCTTGTGTAGTTGCGTATGTGGCAATGTAATCATTGTGGGTCTGATTTGTCGCAGCATAGTTGCGTATGTAGCAATGTAATCGCTGTGAGACTAGGCGACCTTGTGTAGTTGCGTATGGAGCATTGTAATCACTGTGGGCCTCGGTCGTCGCAGCGTAGTTGCGTATGTAGCAATGTAATTGCTGTGATACGAGGTGACCTTGTGTAGTTGCGAACTAGTGTGATGACACTGACCGTATGTTTTGGGTATCGTATGTACTGGAATGGTTTTTGTGAAAATACTGGGACTGTATGGAACTGTATGTATATATATGAAACTGTATATAAATGTTTCGAACTGTATCGTATTTTATGGTGTTATGAAGTATGTAAAATAACACTGGTATGCCACAAATTGATATAACTTGCTTTTTTCCTTACTGAGAGGTGTCTCACCCCGAATGTACATACAATGTTTTTTAGGTCCTTCAAGTAGCCGTAAGTAGCATCCTAGCATCTGGAAGCAAGGGTGTCGTAGCTACTGCAAGTACCTACTAGGTACGAGTTTTGGTATCCAGACTGTCAGGATGGTTTTTGTAGACACCTGGGGTATGTTTTGTATAATGGGAATGTATATCCTAGCTTGTATAGACTCTGGTATGATACTGGTTATGTATAAAAGACTGTATTCCGCTGCATATTTTGGATGAGTATGGATATTCGTGTGTATACTTGTGGGCTTCCGTTCACCCCACAGGGTCGGACCCTATTTTGTATCGTATCATGTATGTTTTAAATTGATACTGAGATAGGTTAGGTTATTTTATTCACACTTGGGACCCACTTGCGAGTTCGGGGCGTGACAAAAATAATGCCCATCTAACCTTCCCTAGGCTCCATATACCTCAAATTAACATTTAAACTAACATTTAACAGCCCCACTTAATTTCCTGAATTATGCCTGCGGGTCTCGAAATTACACCCGCGGAGCTCACCTGGGCCTTAAATTTCAGAAATTCTACTTCAAGCCCAGATGCTCAATATTTTAGTATTTCTAAATTAATACTAATTAATTAAAAATAAACCCCTTAATAACCCCCATATCCCAAATTTGGGATTATGCCCACGATGACCCCACAAGAATTCTGTCCCGCTAGACTTGTAAAGAATCATCCCTAGATTCTCATGGTGGTATCCGTTCGTCAATCGGGGTTATAATTTGAAAGAAATGAGGTAAAAAGGGAGATTTGACTTACCATAGGAGATACGTCTACGCCACTCTTACCACTGATCCACTCCGATAGAAATGATGGCAGCAGAGAATGGAGCCCAGCGGTATCTTCTGATTTTTGATCGGGCGAGTATTTGTCGGGAAAAATGAGGAGAGAGGGAGAGAGAATGATAGGAGAGAGAGAGAATTCAGAGAACTAGGGGGGTTTGCGCCAATTCTGCAGATGCATCCTAAAGCTTCAAGCTTCAGGATGTTAGATATATATATATATATATATATATTAATATAATAATAATAATAATAATAATATATTTAATTAATATTAATAATAATATATTTTATTAATAGAAATAAAAATAAATTTTAATTATTTTTTCTTTTTTATAATTTCGATTAATTAATTAATTAATTAATTTTTAACTTTAAAATTTTAATTTTTAATTTTTAATTTTTATTTTGGAATCACTCCACTAATCTTTTATAGCCCTTTTTGGGGTTATTACAATGAGCCCTAGAAGCCAATTCGTCGACTAATGTGGAGCGTTCGTCGACGAGACCCTGTTGAGCCCCCTTTTTAATTTCCCTTTTCTTTCCTTCTCTTATTATTTAATTGCTATAAATTCTCTAGGTCTCTACATTTATACCCCAACATTTGTCGATGAATTCAAGTGGTTCGTTGATGAATACATGCAGGCACTTATTTCGTCGACGAACCTGAAATTCCCTAAACTCTCTTAGTAATCTTGCGTCGACGAGACATGTGTACCTCATCGTTGAAATCTATGGGACATTCGTTGACGAAAACCTTGGGTTCGTTGACGAAGCCCTATTTTCTCTCCCTTTTAAAATTCTCTTTTTCTTTCTCTTCCATTTCTTTGTTACTTTTATTAATTTAATTTTCCAAGTCTCTACACTAGGTTTATATGTATTAACCTCAAACCACTCCCTAAGCCTACAATCATCACAACCCCTAAACCTAGGAACTAAGGGAAGATTAAAATATTTATATAATTTCTATTTGAATAAGATTTTCCTTAGATCCTACGGAGTTAGCTTTGCTAATTATCTATTTCATTTCCCTATCTAATTCTTTGGCACCTCTAAATTTACAAGAAGATTTGATATGCCCTTTCTTTTTGTAATATAAGCAATTATCATACATATGTGAAGAATTTTGCTTATATCTCCTATTTTCATTTGATGAGGCAGTTGAATGACTATGGTCTTTATGAATCAAGCCTGAACCCTTTTTGAAGTGATTTTTCTTTCTAATTCCTAAGGGTTTATTATGATTATCTTTTCTTTTTCAACTTTGATTATAACTCTAGAATAATCATCTATTTCTTCCTTTAAGCAGAAAATTCTCAATATCTTTCCAATCTTTTTTCTTTTCAAGGATGGTATGATACTCTTTCAATTTGTCCAATTGATTTTCCATCCTTTTAGTTTCATTTTTCAAAAACATTTTCTTCTTAGATAACCTATCTAAAAATTTATGCATTTTCATTATAGCAATTTCGAGTTTTTTATTACATGCCATGCTTTCATCATTGAATTCAACACATGATTCATTACAAACTTTAACACAATCATTATATGAATCATTGCATGCTTGTTCAATAGGACTATTACAAAGAGTATTAGACGAGTCATCACATACATCATTAACAGTATTACCAATAGATGATTCAGCACATGACACAACACAACATTCAACATAAGAATCACCAATCAAGCTAGAGTGAGAATCATATACCTCCTCGTTAATTACTAGCTCATGATTTACTTGCTCCTGATCGTATGGAGTTAAAGTGCTCGGAGTAGTAGACTCCCCCTCTTTTCCTTCTCCATATCTCCTGTCCAACTCTTCCCATATATCCTTTGCACCAGATATTGCCATAATCTCAAGTAGAATATTAGACTCTAAAGCGCAATACAGTAAATCCATGGCATATGAATTCGCATGCATTAACTTACTATTATTTTCATCCAAGGGCATACGAATTCCATTATCAACCACCCGCCAGGCCATCCAATCCATTGATTTTATAAATATGCTCATTCTAATTTTCCAAATGGTGTAATCGACCCCACAAAACAATGGAGGACTTGAAGGTGATCGTCCCTCTCTGAATGGGGATACACCAATATGAGTGATCTCAATCTTTAGAAAAAACGTTTAAGTCAATTTCACGAGTCTCTGATACCAATTCTTAGAATTGGTATATTCCCAAGAGGAGGGATGAATTGGATATTTAAAAAATTTATGTCTAGGTATAACTATTCAGCAGCAGTATATACACAACCTAGGGTCTGTCTAAGTATTTCCCAATATCACATATATTATATTGAGCATATATTTAATCAATTTAAAGCAATCTCAGTATATCAAATATTCAATGCAATAACTATTAACATATAGGTGCAGAAAGTAAATTGTAGAAAATAAAACTGACACCAAATATGTTATTGGGGTTCGGCCAATACTGCCTACGTCCCCGCCTCAGCTCGCAAGCCCAAGGATTCCACTAATGCTCACTTAACGGGTGGAGCAGCACCGGTTACAACCAGGTCAAATTACCAGGGCTGACCTTAACATTTACACACTCTCCTTACGAGGCGAAGAAGGCCCTACCAATCATTACGTGTTAGATCAAACCCCCTCAAGCCACACCTGGAATACAATCAATAAGCACAAATTTTGTGTACAAGATAAATGCTTCTCCAAAAAGCAAATTTGTATCAATATCAATCAATGCACAACAAGCAAATAAGAACTATAAGCTCAGTGCAATAGGTGTGTAATAACACTCAATCTAATATCAATATTCAATCAAGAGTAAGAGTGTACTACAATAATATCTTTGAAATAATATATGTAAATATTTCAACCACAAGTAGGGTTTCAAAGATTTAGACAATAGAGTCAAATATCTCAAAAAGATTTTTAGGAACTCAAGCACAAGAGATATTTAAAACCAAGCTTGTCAAAAATATTTTCTTAAAACAAACAAGACAAGCTCAAGAGTCTTGCAATAAGAATGCAAAGACTCACAAGCTTAATAAGTTTCCCCAAAAATGAATTTATAAATTAAATAACTGGGGATAACTTTCTAGGCTTACTCTCACTAAAATCAAAAATCAAACTGCACAAATGAAAGTATAAGCTTGTATAAACACTATGGAGTAACTCAAGATACTCTCACTTTTCAAGGGAATGAGTAAAAGTGAGGAGTATAGGCTTGAATATGAATGTGGAGCTTAAAGGATTTTAGAGGGAAAAATATTTAATCAAAAACCCTAATCTCTACTTGATCTTGCAAATGAGGCCATATATATAGACATGCCCAAAATTTTTATCGTTGGGGACAAAGGGGTAATAATTAAATTTGTTTTAAAACTTGTTTAAGCCAATCAACCCTAATTTACCCTTATTAAACTGCGATAAAAATTGGCCGAGAGATTCAGTTGACTGAACTTGGATTCGGTCGCTTAAGCAGACACATGAAGAAAAGTGCTTTTTGTGTGTTCGGGGTACTCAAAAAATAGTTTGAGTGGCCGAGTTTAAGGCGAATTCCAACCTGCTCGACGTTCGGTCGCCTGGGCTTAAGTTTGGTCTGCCAAACTTCAACTTTCGGTCGCCCGAGGTCAAAATGACCATAAAGTTCGGTCGACCAAGGACACTTAGTTCATTTCAGTTCGGTTGCCCGAAGTCAGGTCAACGTTCTGACTTTTCACACTTTCGGTCGACCGAGGTGTTTTCAACACCATGATTCGGTCGCCTGAACCCCTTACATATTTAAGACCTAAGTCATATTTTCAAACATGAGTTACCCCTGATTGCATAGTTGATAGTGGGGATTTTCCTAAGTGCTAGTGCAAGGACCTAGGATCTTTCTAAGGTCGTTTTGAGCTTTAGTTCTTACATGCATGATATGCATTAGTTATTACAGACTTTAGCTTAATAAATAGTACAAGCCCGAATAAAAATGAATATAAAATACAAGTGTTAAACATTTTGGGTCTTCATTTCCCTTCAAGTCTCCATACATATGATTTTGCCAATGCATGCAAGACTGATCTTGCACAAAAACTCGTTAAACATTAAATACAAAGATATTTGTCATTTTAATCATTTTTTTCACCGATCAACTAACAGAAGGTTTATTTTGCCACTAAATTTAAATCTTGTGAGGTTTTTTGATAGTTTTTAAAAACACAGATGATGAAGTGTCTGTCATTTTCAAAAAATTCAAGGGGTGGTCGTTGGATTTTACTCTAAATTTTAAAATAAATATTATTATATTTGGGCCTTTGTGCATGTTAGTATATCTCCCTAAAATATCCTTGTACCCTTGTATGCCTCCTTCTCCCATAAAAGGATGGCCTTATACAGTTGTACGTGTACAAAAAGATTAATAAAATTTTTTTATTAATAATAACATGGTATTAGAGCCAAGTTAACCTAATTTTATTTTCTTAAAACCTCCTTCCCCCGCTCGGTCGCCGTTTCTAATGACGTTGTCATCGCCTTCAGCACAATCCTTGTCTGGCGTCGTTTCCTGCTCGCTGTCGTCCCCGTTCCTGCTCGCTATCATCCCCGTCTGGTGTCGTCTTCGTTCCCATTTGCTGTCATCCCCGTCATTTCCTGCTCGCTGTCCGCCATCGCCATTAGAGATTTGCTTCAGACTCTCCGTCATCGCTCAATCGTCTGGAGCTCCTCAGTCACCGTAAATCTTCAGACGATCCTCTACAGTGGCAATGATCGAAAAACCCCTCTCCCTCTGTAAACGATGCCGCATCTACCGTAGAATTCGTAACCTACATTTAAGATTCCATCGCCTCCATTACGGGATCCATCGGGGAGGACTCTTCGGCCAACGAAGTAGAGGAAGCCATTATATTCCCCCTGTGCGAGAGCAAGAGAGGGTACAGAGCCCAGAGCAGAAGAAGGGTAGGGCCGCGAAGCCACCTCTCGTCAATAAGGCGACCTTGCCTTTCAAAATATCCACCTTGATCTTTTCATTTATTTGCAGTCCATTCATGTCCTTCTTCCCCGCTTCGGCTTTACCTGAACTGGGGCAACAACACGATTTCTTGTATTAGAATAGGTGTGGATTGCTAAACAAGGTCAGTGAATTTGAAGCTTTCTCTAGGCTATGCACTCCACACCAAGCGGGTCACCATCATGCCTAAGGTTATCCAGCTTGTGCGTCCCTAAGCACTGACAAGCTACTTGAAGCCAGGCTACAGAGGCACAACCAAGGCATCGAGGCTTGTTTAATTTTATTACTGTGCTTCAATTTTTGCTATTGTCCTTGCATTATGTTGAGACTTGATTAATTTTATTACTGTGCTTCAATTTTTGCTATTGTCCTTGCATTTTTTTTTTGTCTACATGGCCTCTTTAACTGATGTTGCTCGCCTTATAGAGATTGTTTTGAATGGCTGCTACTACAATGCATGGGCCCAAAAAATGTCAATTTTTTTGATTGGTCGGAGATTATGGCGTTTTGTCACTGGAACAAAACAAAAGTAAAACTGACACACAATCAACAGAAGAGTTTGATGAGGCTCTTGATGAAGAGAAAAGTACTCACTGTAAGATCCTTTCCTGGTTTATTAATACATCCATTCCTACTATTTAGAGTCAACTTCCTAAATTTCGTAATGCCAAATCTATTGCCGAGTTTCATGCTCAGGTTAGTGGCATTTGGGATCAGCTTTCTCAAGCTGACCTTGCTTTTTCTGATGAGCACTCGATTAAACTTTTTGCTGCATATCGGGATCGTCGTCGGTTTATATACTTTGTGATGCATATCTGGGATGAATTTGAGAATACTTTAGCTTCTTTGTTACCTCGATCTCCTCTTCTTACACTTGAGGTTGCTCTTATGGAGCTCATTTCTGAGGAGACATGCCAACAAACTCATCGGGTTCATTCTACTGATATGGTTTTAGCTATTGTTCCGTCTCGTTCCTCTACTCCGGCTTCTTCTGCTGCAGCTGTTGCATCTTCTAAATCGCGTTGTTTCAATGGCTAGTGCCACTATTGTAAGGAAGACGGTCACCGTATTTTTGATTGTCCTAAGAAGAAGGCCAAGGATGCTCAGGATGCTCTGAGGCTAAGGCCTCTTACTCTTCCAAGCCCATTGCTGCTGTCTCTACCAGCTCCTTAATTTCTGCTCCATCTTCTGCACCTCCTTTGTCATCTCTTTCTGCAGCTGACCTTGAGGAATTTATCACCCAGGTTCTCTCCCGCACTTCTACTGCCTTATCATTCTCCCAGGTACCTCTACACCTTGGTTTATTGATTCTTCCTGTTGCAATCATATGACCTCTGATTCCTCTTTAGTGACACATAAGCAGTCTTTAACTTCTGTTCCCTTAATTTATACTGCTGATGGTTCACATATGTCTGTTAGTCATCTTGGTCATCTTTCTACTCCCACTTTTTCTGTACCTGATACATATGTTGTGCCTAACTTGTCTCTCAATCTCCTTTTTTGTTGGTCAACTTGTTGAATGTGGTTTGATCTTAACCTTTTCTCACAAAGGTTGTGATGTGCAGGATTCGAAGACGGGCCAGCTTGTTGGGACCAGGTGTAAAGTTGGTCGCCTTTTCGAGCTCACATCTTTGCATTTGCCTCGTTCGTGTTCTCTTCTGCCTCTTTCTGCTACAGTGTTTTCCAGTGTTTGGCATTCTCGTCTCGGTCATGCCTTGTTGTCTCGTGTTCAGTCTTTAGCTTTTAGTGGTTGCTTAGGAAATGTTAAATTTGAACATTTTGATTGTATGCATTGTCAACTTGGGAAACAGAAAGCTTTACCTTTTAATGAAAGTAATTCTTTGTCTTCTGCACCTTTTGGTTTGGTTCATTATGATATTTGGGGACTTGCTCCTATCCTTACTAAGGGCAGGTCTCGTTAGTTTGTCATTTTTATTGATGATTACTCTCGGTATACATGGATTTATCTTTTGCATAATCGCATTGGGTTACTTAATGCTTTTCGTGACTTTAAGCAGATGATTCAAACTCAGTTTACTCACACCATTAAAATCTTTTGGTCTGATAATGCCCTGGAATATACTTCTACCCCTTTCATTGAAGAACTTCGAGAGGCTGGCACCTTATCCTATCGATCCTGTCCATCCACCTCCCAAAAGAATGGTCGTGCCGAACGTAAGCACCGTCACATTCTTGACACTGTTCGCTCTCAACTCTTCTCTGCATCCCTTCTAGAATCCTTTTGGGGTGAAGCTGCTCTTACCTCTATTTACACTATTAATCGGGTTCCAACCCCTACTTTTTCAAATAAATCTCCATATGAGGCTCTATATGGAAAGGTACCTGATTATTCTCTTCTCAAAGTCTTTGGTTGTGCTTGCTTTGTTTTGCTTCCACCTCATGAACATATAAAACTTGAACCTCGTTCTCGTCTCTGTTGCTTTCTTGGTTATGGCATTGAACACAAGGGTTATCGGTGCTATGACCCCATAGCCAAGCGTCTTCGAGTCTCTTGACATGTTCAGTTTTGGGAACACAAAATGTTCGCTAGTATCTCTTCATTTCTTTCGATTGTCTCTCATACTCCCCCATTTTCACTGTTTTCTACCCTTGACTCCCTTTATGAGCCTCGTAGTTATCGCGAAGCTTGTTCTGTTCTTGTTTGGTAGCAAGCTATGTCTAAAGAACTTGACGCACTTCACAAAACTTCTACTTGGGACATGGTTGACCTACCTCCTAGTAAGACTGTAGTTGGGAACAAATGGGTGTATAAACGAAAAACAAACTCTAACAGTTCTGAAGTACGACAAAAAGCTCGTTTAGTGGCAAAGGGATTTACTCAGGAATATGGCATTGATTATGAGGAGACATTTGCCCCTGTTGCTCGTATTACCTCCGTTTGCTCCTTTTTTGCTGTTGCCTCTGCTCGGCAGTGGCCTTTATTTCAAATGAACGTCAAGAATGCCTTTTGACATGGTGATTTGGCTGAGGAGGTATATATGCAACCCCCTCTTGGGTATCCTCATTCTCCTGGTCAAGTTTCTCGTCTTCTTCGTGCTTTATATGGGCTTACGCAATCTCCCTGTGCTTGGTTTGCCAAGTTCAGCTCCATTATTGCCCAGCTTGGGTTTGCCTCTAGCCTCTATGATTCAGCTCTTTTTACCCATCACACTGCTACTGGCATCACTTTTCTTCTACTTTATGTTGACGATATGATCATTACCGGTGATGATACTTCTGGTATTCATGAGCTTAAGCAATTTCTGTGTCGGCAGTTTGAGATGAAAGACCTCGATTCTCTTCACTACTTCCTTGGCTTAGAAGTGTCTCCTACCTTTGATGGCTACTCCTTGACCCAAGCCAAATATGGCTCTGATCTTCTCACACGTGCTAGCCTCACCGATTGTAAGATAACTGATAGTCCGCTGGTGCCCAACATCAAACTCAGTCCTATTGATGGGGAGCTCCTTCTCGATGCCACTCGTTACCGATAGCTTGTTGGGAGCTTGATTTATCTCACTATCACTCGACCGGAAATTGCCGATGCAGTGCACCTTGTTAGTCAATTTATGTTGGCTCCTCGATTTGTTCACTATGGAGCTGTTCTTTGCATCTTACTATATGTGAAGGGCACCTTATTTCATGGCCTTTTTTTTTTCCTCTCACTCATCCTTGACATTATAAGTTTATTTAGATGCTGATTGGGCATATGACCCTATTGATCGTCGGTCTACCACTAGTTTTCTTTTTTTACTTGGTGACTCTCTTATCTCTTGGCAGAGCAAAAAGCAGACTGGTGTTGCTCGCTCTAGCACTGAGGCTGAGTATCGAGCTCTCGCTGATACTACTTCTGAGCTTCTTTGACTTTGTTGGCTTCTCCAAGACATGAGAGTTCCTCAGCCCTCGAGCACTACACTTTATTGTGACAATCATAGTGCTGTCCAGATTGCTCACAACGATGTCTTTCATGAACGCACCAAACATATCAAGGTCGACTGTCATTTTGTGCGTCATCATCTTTAGGACGGGACACTTCGCCTCTTGTCAGTTCCTTCGGCTGATCAGTTGGCTGATATCTTCACGAAAGCTCATCCACCTGGTCGTCATCGTGCTTTAGTCTGCAAACTCCAGATGTCATCTTCAATACCACCTTGAGTTCGAGGGGGGACGTTAGTACATCTCCCTAAAATACCCTTGTACCCTTGTATGCCTCCTTCTCCTATAAAAGGATGGCCTTGTACAGTTGTATGTGTACAAAAATATTAATAAAGTTTTTTTATTAATATTAACAGTGCAGAAAACCCATATATTCATTTGAGTTCATTTGCATCCTCAACCAATTTGTTTTGAGGTTGGGTTCGTATAATAAGATTGAAAAATTATTTACAGTGTGTTACGTGACATGCTCGCCGAAGCTCCACTCTGATAGACTCTCCATCTTACCGAAACAAACAAAAACTTAAGGTAAGAGTAGAGAAGAATTTTCTTAATCGCAGATGCTGAGAAAAATGGCTAAACAAGAAAGTTGGACCCTTGATAACTAGGAAAGTGGAGAGGGAACAGAATTATAATCCCAAGTTAATTAGCAACAGAACACACTCCCTTTACCTCATATTATGGAAAATTTTATGAATTGAACATCGTTGAGAAGAACTCATATACGTATTTAGATGGCAGAGACGGCGCTGTTGAATTGGAGGTGGCGTGCGATGAGTTAAAAAGGAAAAAAGACAAGCTGGGCAAACTAAAAAGGAATAAAAAATAGTATAAAATAGTTATATATATTCATCGATGTTTGGAAGTGAAGTGAACGTAGTTAAGTAGGAATGGAAGTTTGTAATGTACAATGAAGAATGAAGTGTCATTGTATGAATGCAGGGTGACAATTAAGAGAGAGAGAGAGAGAGAGAGAGAGAGAGAGAAAGAGAAGGGGAGCTTACATCAAATTTTAATGGAAAGTGCTTGTGATGATTGCACTGTGTTTTAAATGAGCCCTTGTCACAGGATTTGCGTCATTACAAGCCCTATATAAAATAACACAATTTTAAAATAAATATTATTATGTCTGGGCTGAATTTCTTTTATTATGTTTGGGTCTTTGTGCAAGAAATCCATATATTAATTTTTCATTTGCATCCTTAGCCCATTTGGCATTGGGCTCATGTATATTAGCGTTGAGAAATTATTAGGCATCAATATCATTTCAATATATATCTATTTTGTTAAATAAAAAAATTAAGAAGGGTATATTAAAGTTTGATATACATTGTTGGTCCATAACCTAATAGCTAATTAAGCCTTTAAGTAAAGTGGTAATCTTACATGGCATCAGAGTTCATTACTAGGAGATTATGGGTTCTAATTTTGTTCCACGTGTTTATTTTGATATTAGACATGTCAATTGTACTATTTAGCATGATAATTGGTAAAACGGGATCAATATGATTTTACCATGTATTTATATTTTAAATGAAGTTGACACTTAAATATAGGAAAGACAATAGTGCGACTGATTTTCTCGCTAGAGAAGGAGAAATGGGAAATAATGTCATCTACGAAAAATAATATATTTTACCACGTTCTTTGAAAGGTATTCTTTGGATGGATAGGTAGGGTCTTACTTCCTTTCGTCATTAGTTCAACCTCTCGATTTTTTTTTGGTAGGCTTAGATTTTTTAATTTTTTGATTTGATTTGATTTTATTATTTTTATTTTTGATAGGTCTATTTAGATTTGTTTCTTATTTAACTTTGTTTGGGTTTGTAGTCTTATTTTGGTTGGTTGTTGGTGTTATTTTTGGGAGGTCTTTATTTTCTTTATCTGTAATCTCCCAATACTTATCTTGTAATCACGGTATTCCTCTGCCAAAAGTGAGGGCATATCAATAAAATTTGCGTTTTTTAAAAATAAAAAATAAATAAAGTTGGCAGTTATAATTATTTTTCGTCTAACAAATCATATAAATGGTATAATTATATTAGTCTTGGTGTATGAATCAACAAGTTAATTAGGTTATACACCTGGTATGCCAACAAGAATTATTTATATATTTCATTAAATATTGAGCTATATTTTACTATAAAATAATTGATCTATAATTGTAGAGACCTAAACCCGTAATAAGCTGGGTTTGTCGACGAAGGAGTCACGTTCGTTGATGAAGTCCTTCAGAGTCTCATCGACGAGTAAATACCAAGCGGGTCAGAGAAATATTCGGAATTGGGCTCGGCGACGAAGGAATGGCTTCGTCGACAAGTTGTGTGGCGGATTCGTCGGCGAAGACGCCACCTCGTCAACGAGTTTGACTCGATCAAAGGCTCTATAAATATCCATTTTGGTTGCTTAGAAGCTAAGTTTCTCTCCAAGCTCTCTCTCTCTCTCTAAACCAACAAAAACTCTCTCTCTCTCTCTCTCTCTCTCTCTCTCTCTCTCTCTCTCTCTCTTTCTTTCTAAGGTTCTTCACCGTTTTACGTCCGTTTCTAAAAATGGAAGTTCTTACGGGGGTCTGAGGAGGAAATTCTACAACTTTAGCAGATCAGATCGTTGTTTTGAGGATTTTCAGGTTTTTCCAAAAATCGAGGTAAGGATCTAATCTCAATTTTGATTGGATATATGGATAGTAGTTGAAATTATAGTAAGATTATGTTCTGTGGTTTTTAGGTTTTGAAGATCCCGAGTTGTCGGTTTGGATCGGTTTCGTACGTAATTTGGTGTCAAGTTTAAGGTAAGGGGAATTTGATTACAACAGTATTTTTGGAAAACTAAACCACTGAAAAGCTAGTTTATACTTATATGTATGATTTAACTGTTTATTTGCTAAATTCTACCGAGTAGAAATGCCGATTTTTATGATTTTACGATTTTTGGTAAAAACGAGAATTTTGGCGCATGATCTCCAAATTTTACCAAAAACACTTATTTGCATTTATACTGTAGTAGGAGATGCTTGAATCCTTTACTTTTCCATGTTAATGATGTTTACTGGATTTTTATCATTTAGCAGATTTTTGGATTAAACTCATGTGATATATGTTGAAATGGAAATGTATGAATTTTTCTATATTATGTATATGGATTATAGGAACAAAGTTCCAACTTGTTATATTGAAAATGTGGAAAACAGAGACCAGTTATACACCGAGCTGTATCAATGAAACAAAAAGGGGTAAACCGAGTGGATAGGCACCGGTTTGTACCCGATGTGATTATTTGAATTTGTGAAAATATTGGAATTGCACAGGTTACTATATTTTACTATAAATTGTACATATGATACTAGAACCATGACTTGCTACCAAAAGAAGTTGAAAAAAACTTCAGTGATGGGGTTGAAAAACACTCTAAACTAATATAAGCATGATTCTGATGCTGGTAGTACAGTGCAACCATACATAAGGAATTAGTATGGGTACTTTAGATGGTCGACCTGCGAGGAGTTAGTAAGCTATTGGTAAAAATAAACCAGGGGGCGGTCGGACTATAAAAAATGCTTGACTTTGTCTGCACGAACAGGACACTGTCAGAGGTATCAGTGCACAACCTGTGCCACGGGGGTAAACAGGCAAATTGTCATACCAAGCTAGAAGTGTTCTAATATTCATATGTATGATTTAAATACTTGAATGTGCAGCTAAATTTTTTATGTTATAGTATTATAAACAAATGTTCCAAATGTATGAATTTGTATGAAAATATGCATATATGCAGTCACACATTTTGTAACACTTTCTTCCTTACTGAGAGGTGTCTCACCCCATTCTACAACCTTTGTTTTCAGGTCCATCAGTACGTCAGTCCTAATAGCTAGAGGGATCGGAAGATAGTGTTTGGTTTAGCTTGTGTAAGCATTCCAAACTATATACTAAACTTTGATGAAGTTCCTTTTTGGAGGGTTGTAATAACAGGACATATTCTATGTTTGAATTTATGTACTTGAGGAGGTAATAGTAAACTCTGATATAAGTCTAGCAGAAATCCCAATGAATGTTTATGTTTTTCCGCAACATTTACATTGTAATTATGCATGGTTTACATCCGTATGTCCCTGTTTAGGACGGGTTGTCTACGTAACTTGAACAGGTACAGGTATTTTGTATTTAGGTTAACGGTGCTGGTCCGTATAAAGGGCGGGGTTGTTACAATAATTATTTTCCAAAACTCACCATAGTATCATGTTGCATGTATGTTTGCAAGAAAAAGATTAACATTTTGTAAAAGAGATGGACACGATTTTTCGATTCAATGAAGTGCCCCAAAGAATTATGTAAAAATTATTTTTAATAAAATAAAAAGTATGACGATAATATTGTTTGCATTGCCAATTTTGAAACACATTGACTATAATTGAGTTTTTTTTTTTTCTAAAAGAGGGTGGCACCTCCTATTATTTATTGATGTGTCCTCACTTTTGGCGGGGGAATATCGTGGTTACAAGATAAGCAAAAGGGAGATTACAGATAAATAAAATAAAATCCTCCCAAAAACAACACCAATAGTCAAGCAAATCAGGACAATAGAACTAAACAATGCTAACTAAGAAAAAGGCCTAGATAAAAAAAAAAAAAACCTTATACAAATCAAAATCCACCTAAAAAAACTTGAGATTTAAATTAACAACAAACGGAAATGAGACTCAACCTATCCATCCGAAATATACCTTTCAGATAACATGGTAAAAGATGTTGTTATTCGTAAATTACATTGTTTCCCGTTTCTCCTTCTTTAGTAAGAAAATCAATTACACTATTACCTCCCCTGTATTGATGTATCGTTATGAAGTTCACTCCTTCTAGCTCCACTACGAGTTCCTCCCAAAAATCCCAACGATACCACAAAGTACATCTACTTTTTCGAAACCAATCAACTACAATTCGCGAGTCACTTTCAATAATTACATTAAAATAATGTAGTCGTTTGCACAAACGAATTCCTTCCCGAATTGCTTTTAATTTTGCACTATTATTCATATCATTGCCAAAGTATCTTGAAAAAGCTGCTCTTGCCATGCCATAGCAATCTCGAATAATTCCTCCACCTCCTGAAATATCCGGATTGCCTCTACAACTCTTATCACAATTAAGTTTTATCCACCCTGCTAGAGGTTTAACCCACGAAATAATTTTTTTAAGTTTGGCACAAATTCTCTGATGCTTAATTTGAAACTCTTCCAAAATTGTAATGTCTGACTTCTTCAATTTTTGAAAAGAATTGGTGCTCTAAGCTATAAACCTAACGTAGTATCGAAGACTTCTCCACATCTGATCCGCACTTTGATAAACTCCTTCCAATCTCGCTTTCCATCTTCGATTCCAAAGCCACCACGTAATTAAACACGAAATCAGTCCGATTAAAATACCTTTAATAGACAATTTTCGAGCATAGTGGAACCAATTTGTCATTTTGTTTTGATATATGAATTCAAGAATGCACTTTGTACAAAGTTAAAAATAAAAAGAAAAAAAGAGGTAGGAAAGATGTAGGAGGGCATTAATGACAATAGACAATTAGTATTGATTGGTTGATTTCTCCGAATGTCTCGACTTATAAGAGATGGTGAGGCACAAGGATTTGTATCATTTAGATTCGATGTAGTCATCACTAACCTATTTTTTTATCTAGGCGTAGTTTGTTCATCAGTTACTACACATTGATTGGTCTCTAGGGTAACTTAAGATCAATAAATCAGTAAGCTCAATCTACTCTTACCAGAGTTGCGTTCGAGGGCGCAGTTATTCAAAAGAAAAGTACTAGTAACCCTTACACACTAGTTCTATTAGTGATACCTAATTAATCTAAAATTAGCTCAAATTGAATCAAACCACTCTCAATTAGCTCCAAATATACAATACAATTAAGGAGTGTCTAACAAAACCAACAGATTTAGGTAAGCTCTAAAAATCTTTTTTCCCATTGTTTCTATCGTAAGGACTCACTCATGCACATGCACATACAAATGTGTAGCATACTAATGCTAATCATGTAAAATTAACATGCATGTAAAATACAACAAAAATGGACCAAATAAGTTGAAAATATTTCTCTAAAATTTTTGAAATTGTTTTTGCACAATTTTCAAATTCGGGGTATTTTTATAAATTTTGATAAGTTAGGAGCATTTTTTCAATTTTCAAAATTTTCTTGGTTTTTGATGAAGTTTTATTATTTTTTTTATTTTTTTTGGGTTTTCAAGCAATTTTCAATTTTTTTTTTGTGATTTTTCAATATTTTTATTAAAAAAATTATTTTTCTAATATACTTAATAACACCCAATTTAAAAAATGATTAAAAACCATTAAAACTAATTAAAACATGAGGATGGCCACGTTGAGAGGCTTCATGCATGGCTCATGCACGTGGCCGCCCTCCACTCTACATGGATTCAACTCAGACCACCTGTTAACATTCAAACTATAGGAAACATGCAAAGAGAGACAATAGGCCACGTGGGGAGGGGAGCATGCATGGCCACGTGCTGTTTTTATCAAAAGGATTATCCTTGCAGCAGATATATTTTTTTTAAAGGTTATTTTATTAAAGAAGAGGTGCGACGATGGCCAAGTAATTAAGGAGTTAAAAGAGAGATCCAGTCCAATTGACTTTAGAAAAATAATTGTACCACACTTTGGACTCGACCGAAGCTTCTATAAACGAAAAGGTCGAAAGTTCACAAAGAAACACATTTCTTTACTTGTCAAACTCTCTATACTTGAAATAAAAATGACGTGATGAGAATGAAGTGAAGAAATTGAATAAGGTGCATATATATTAAATAGGTACACTTAGATTTGAGGTACACTCACATAATTAATCTTATGAATTTATGAAAGATATGAATGAAAGACCTAATTAAATGTAGATATATAACACATTTTAAGGTATATACTTTTATTCAAGATAATTAATAAAATAATAATATTAAAATACTCTAATAATTCTCCCTCATTTTAATGTTATGTATGTACCATGCATGCAGAGAGTTTGACCATCAAAAAAGAATAATTACACATGATGAAAGTGTGCTCTGCAATGAACCTTCACTTAGTGAACAATAATCTTTACTCCAGAGCCAATAGTTGCCTCAGACTTGAACTATGATTACTTAAGGGAAATAAAATATTACTGTTCACACATAATCATCTAGGTGCTAACACGAGCTTTCACAGCCAGCACGCCTCGGCCTTGTGCAAATCCTAGTTTCATAAGCATATTAGAGAGCAAGCCCATTTTTTATGGAGAGCGGCCCCACTCTCATACTCACATAGGTAAAATCTATCAAGAGTACTCCTGTAATTCTAACACTCCATTTATAAGAGATACACATTGTTGATACGAATGTGCAGCAAAAATTTCGCACAACTTGAATCCAGAACAAGTAATGCAAGCACTCAATGATGAATATATGGAAATTAACAATCAACCACAATATGAATAAAGGAAAGAAATAAAATCAATGACACAAGAATTTATGTGGTTTGGCAATGTGCCTACGTCCATGGGAGCAAACAGTTGATTTTCACTATCTCATTCGTGAAGCTTGTCAAGCTTACATCAAGGGTTACAAAATATGGTTTATATTCTAACCCTATGCGTGCAAAAGACTTAGACTATAACTGAAACAATTATGTAGCAATCCTCGAAGGAAAATCCTCCAAAATCTCCCAATCTACTTATCTCCCAATTCAAAATCCGTAACTTGCGTTGAACAAAACTGTCGACGGTTTGATCCTACAACTAGCTTCTTTGTTCTTCACGTCACTATGCTTTCTCAGCACATGCGTTCACTCAAATATAAGTCATAACTCCAACAGAGATAATCATTAAGAGCTTCAAAAAAATAATAATTCAACCTTAACTCCTTTATTACAGGATATATATATATATATATATATATATATATATATATATATATATATATATATATATAAATGCACTTACACCATAGGGTGAGCTTAAAAATAATAGTGTATTTCTTACGACCACCATATGATTCGTTCTTCCATTTGAACTCAATTATAGGATCTTTGATTCTTGGGTTGGGTATCCTCATACATGGCTCTTGATTTTATACTACAAAAAAAAAAAAAAAGGTTTTTAGTGGCGAAATTGATATATCCAAAATATATCACCTACTATAAGTCAAGAGGGAACCCAACATTAATGAGGGTCGTTATCGCCCAAGTCAACCACCCAAAGAGAGCAATTGATGCTATAATGACGAATCTCCTCAGGGTCAAACACCATCACTATAAACAGGGATTCAGAGGAGAGGCAAAGGCATTTCATTCTAACCCAAATTTACTATTGCATAAAACCTCTCAAGCCAATCCCTTACTTAGGCATTGAAGAGATCCCCCGGAGTACACCCCAAGTCCTCAAAGCTTTGCTTAGGTGGTCGTGATCAGGGATCGTGAAGGTCGTTCGATTTTTGGCTGCAACAGTTGGCGTCGTCTATGAGAACTTCTTGAGAGGTTTTCTCTTTCAATCCTTGATCATGACTACATCAAATTATTGAAGGTTGATGCATTGGCTAGATTAAGATTGTCCAAAATGCCGTCGTCCGACACCTAGACGTACTCGATGCCATTCTATCCATCGCCAATTGAGACCCTACCCAGCGCAAGCTCTTCATTCGTGGCCTTGGATGAGACACTACCATCAAGAACCTTTGCAATCTTTTCTCCACCTACAGTGACCTTGAAGAAGCCGTCGCGAACCTTGGCAATGTCATCGGGAAGAGTAAAGGGTACGGGTTTAATTATCACGTTCAAGCACGTCAACGCTTTGCTCGCATTAAAGAAGTCAAGTAAGAAAATTGACGGACAAATAACCGAGACCCTGTAATAACCCCAAAAATGACTATACAAGATTAGTGGGGTGATTCCAAAAAATTAAAAAAAAAATTAAATTAAAAAAAAATTAAAATTTAGTTTTATTTTTATTAATAAACTATATTATTATTATTATTATTATTATTATTATTATTATTATTATTATTATTATTATTATTATTATTATAGATTCATTCACCTGAAGCTTCAAAAGAAGTTTCAAGAGTTGTCTTTAGAAAAGAAGCCACGCAGGAACCCTAGGATTCCTCTGTTGCTCTCCGTTTCTCTCTCCCTCTCTTCTCATTTTTCTTGACATATACTCGCTTGATCGGAAATTGGAAGATACCTTTGGACTCTGTTTTCTGCTACCATCATTTCTATTGGAGCAGATTGGTTGCGGGAGCGGCATAGGCGTAACTCCTAGAGTAAGCCAAATTTCTGCTTTTACCTCAATTTCTTGTAAATTATAAGTCCAACTGACAATCAGACACCACCACGAGAATCTAGGGATAATTAATTAATTAATTAAATTTATAAAAAAGAAAAAAATAATAATAATTAAATTTTTTTTATTTTTATTAATAAACTATATTATTATTATTAATTAAACATATTATTGTTATTATATATATATAGATTCATTCACCTGAAGCTTCAAAAGAAGCTTCAGGAGTTGTCTTCAGAAAAGAAGCCGCGCAGGAGCCTTAGGATTCCTTTGTCGCTTCTGTTTCTCTCTCCCTCTCTCATCATTTTTATCGATGAATACTCGCCTAATCGGAAATCGGAAGATACCGTTGGACTTCGTTTTTCGTTGCCGTCATTTCTATTGGAGCGGATTGGTTGCGGGAGTGGCATAGACGTAACTCTTAGGGCAAGTCAAATTTATGCTTTTACCTCAATTTCTTGTAAATTATAAGCTCAATTGACGATCGGATACCACCACGAGAATTTAGGGATAATTCTCTACAAGTCTAGTGGGACGGATTTCTTGTGGGATCGTCGTAGGCATAACCCCAAATTTGGGATAAGAGGCTTATTAAGCGGCTTATTATTATTTAATTAATGTTGATTTGGAAATGTTAGAATATTGAGCATCTGAGGTTGAAGTAGGATTTTTGAAATTTAGGGACCGCGTGAGCAGTAATTTCGGGACCCGTAGGCATAGTTCAAAAAATTAAGTGAGGGTGTTAAATATTAGTTTAAATGTTAATTTGGGGTATATGGAGTCTAGGGAAGGTTATATGGGTATTATTTTGGATAAATGAGTTAATTAATATGGGAAAAATACAAATTGCAGGATTTGAGTTTTGGGTGCCAAAGGCATAGGATTTGGGTTTTACCGAGACTCTCAGTAAGCCAGGTAAGGGGAATAAATTATAATAGTATTTTTAGAGCTACTATTTGAATTAATATGTGAAAAAGAGCATATGGTATTTTGTCTTGAAATTATTATGATATAAATATCATATAAATTGTGTGGCATTTGAGTAATATTAAATTGTGATATTTTGGAGTGTGAAATTAATATATTATGAATATTAGATGAAAACTGTGTGGCATATCGACATATATTAAAAAATGTGAAATATAACGATGAGTAATTTCTGAGAAAATATTGAAATGAGAATTATTGATGTAATTAGTAGAAAATAATGAAATATGATATCTATATGTGAGTGGAAATGATTTGCATGAAAAATGAGATTTTGGAAATTACTGATATGGGTATTTTGAAAAATGTTGAAATACATGAATTCTAAAATGTATATATTGAAATATGATTGATAAAATGCCAATACCGCATAATGATTGCGAGTATGTGGTAGTGAACCCTGATGGATGGTTATGGGAATCCTAATGATGGGTTGTGATATTGAGCACGGTACCATTGCTAGTGGTTAGTGCAACCACACGAACTTTTGGAGCATGTGGTGTGATAGTCGATTGAGTTGTTTTGTAGAGTTGTTGTGCCCCCTGAGTCCAGAGCAGAGCTGTAGGCCGACCAGTCATACTACAGACGCGAGATATGTGATATGATATTTTGATTTAATCGAGTCGGCCAACCGCGGTTAGATCCAGCCTTTGGGCCACACAACCTTGACCATGGAGGGAAGCATGGCGTGGAAAGAAAAATCCTCAGGGTACCCATGAGTTACAGATGTGATGTTGGTACTAGGTACCAAGGATACTTATGAGCTGGATAGTGAAATGGAAATGGAAAGTGAAAGAATGATAAAATTGGCTAAAATGAGAAATGAAAGAAATAATGGAAATTGAGAAATAAAGAATGATAAAATTGAGGAATGGATCCATGTGAGTTAATAATATAAATAATTGAGGTGAAGTGAAGCTCTCTGCTTGAGGGCTTATTGAGTAAGATGAGTGCCCTGACAGGTATCAGATGTGGCCATACCTGACTGCATAACGTGTTAGGGTAGAGGGAAGCTACTTGTATGGGTAGGTAATCTTCAATATTCGCAGGAACTTCGCGGGTAAATATGTGTGTTGGAAATGATTGAATTTGAGGAATGATTTTTAAGCTTATAAAAGCTTGCTGTATATCTATATGATTATGAGAATATGTTTTCAATGTATTTTACTCAAATGAAATGTTGATTTGAAAAGTAAAGTGTGTTATAACTGAACTCATATGACCACACACTGTAAATAATTTATTCCTTCTTACTGAGATGTGTCTCACCCAAAATTATCTAAATTTTTTTGGAAACAGAGATAGGCCAGGCGATAGAACTTCAAGACCTTAGGGAGTTAAGACCCTGACACAGAGGATGAGTTTTTGGACTAGGGGAGGTATAATTCTCCTAGAGTTGAGTTGGTTTTGAGCATGGGATGGTAATGTGTTTATATATGTATGTTGATACTCAGGGTATTGTGTTCTGGTTGTTAAGTATATATTATCTTCCGCTGTTATGTTGTATAAATGAAATAACTCTGTACCCGGTAACCAATGCGGGTCATGTCATATGAATGGTAATAGAGTTGTTGACGTGACCGATTTGTGAATGTTGTTGATGACGAGTGAATATTTATTTATTATTGTAAAAAAAAATTGGTACAAAAATTGGGGTGTTATAGTTTGGTATCAGAGCCTAGGTTGCTAGGTTCTGTAGACTTTAGTAGACAGTGGAATACAATATCAGAGTATAGGAGTGAATTTTGAGGGAAATAGGAGATGGGTAAATTGAAATGTGAGTTAGTGGTTGTTAGAGGATGATGTGAGAATTTAGGATTCTATCTTGTGACCTAGAGACAGGAGTACCAGGATTGTTTTTGTGCTTTTCTTGGGGTGACGATTTGAGGAAAATCATGGATACTATCGTTGGGTCTTGTTTCTGAGTGGTAGGGCTGAATCCTAAATGGGGATTAAGGATGTGAAGATAAATGGTCATGGAAGAGTAATTTATGAATTATAGCAGTGTATTGGTTGTGTGATAGTAATTGTATGCTGAGATTAGTTGTTTCCTTTACAGGATGGATCTAGGAAACAGTAACACGAGTGTGGTAGGTGATAGGAGTAGGACCTTCCGGTATAGGTGTTGGAGACCCTGACGCAGTGTTGCATCGCATCACTCAGTAGGTGATGGCTGAGATGGCCAGCAGCTCGGGGGAGCAGAGCTACACAATTGAGCAGTTCACGCGTATATGACCCCCATCTTTTGTTGGAGGGGCGGACCCACTGGTAGTAGAGAACTGGGTTCAGAACATAGATGACATACTGGCAGTTCTCTTATGTACAGATAAGCAAAGGGTGTTATTTGCCATATCTAAGTTGACCAGGGAAGCAAAGCGTTGGTGGAGGTCAGTGAGGTTATTGGAGAAGCAGAGGCCGGACCCTATAACGATGATGTGGAGTCGCTTCAGGGTGATTTTCTTCGAGTGGTACTTTACCACTATGGTTCGGAGTGTAAAGGCATCAGAGTTTCTATATCTGATATAAGGGCCTTTGACGGTGCGGTAGTATGCAGCGAGATTCGTTGAGTTGTCCCGATTCGCCTCGTATTTGGTATTAGATGAGGAGAGGAAGGTAAGGAAGTTTGAGGAGGGCCTGAGGCAGAATTTGTATGAGTAGGTGGTATGTTTCTGAGCTTAGATCTTCTCAGAGATAGTTGACAAGGCTATAGTGATTGAGAGTGGCCTATAGAGAGGCACAGTAGCACAGAGTCGAGGAAGCGGCCCGCGCCTTCTAATTTTCAGGTAGGGTCCTGTTGAGGGCCGTGGAAGAGATATGATAGCAGAGGGGGATAACGACAGGGAGGAGGAGATCGAGTAGTACAAGGTTGACAGATGCCTCCTCCTTGTCCAAGATGTTTAAGGAGGCACCAAGGAGAGTGCTGAGCAATGGAGGTTGTCTACTATCAGTGCCACCAGCCTGAGCATATCGTGAAGAACTGTCAGGCACCGCAAGTAGTAGTGGCTACTCCTCGACCATATAGATGAGGCTATCAGGCACCTCGAGGTGGACAACAGAGGAATACTGCTCCGACACGAGTTTATCTACTGACGCCGGGAGATGCTGAGGCGATGGGAGATGTGGTGACAGGTACTGTTTCAATATTGTCATTTAAAGCTACTGTCTTGTTTGATTCAGGGGCGACTCATTCTTTTATCACCCGGGAATATGTTAAGTTGTGTGGGTTTGAACCTCAGCAATTTGATATTAGTCTGTCTATTGCTACGTCGACTGGGGCTGTAGGGATATGCATAAATTTACTCTGGGACTGTCCAGTGGATATTCAGGGGAGGTCTTTGTCAGTTAATCTGGTGGTTTTAGATATGCATGGGTTTGAGGTAATCTTGGGAATGTACTGACTAGCTGCCTACTATGCCAACATTGATTGCCATTAGAAAGAGGTAGTATTCAGACCTCTAGAGCAACATGAGTACAGATTCGTGGGATCACGTGTGCACATGCCACCTCCATTACTATCTGCCATTTAGGTGCATAGATTGCTATCAGAAGCTATCAAGGATATTTAGCCTTTGTGAAGGCAGTATCAGAAGGGGAGCTGAGGGTGGAGGATATCCTAGTGATAAGGGATTTTCCTGATGTATTCCCCGAGAATTTGTCGGGACTACCTCCTGATCGTGAGGTAGTGTTTGTTATTGATCTGGTTCCGGGGACAGCACTAATTTCGAAGGCGCCGTATAGAATGGCATCGACAGAGTTGATAGAATTGAAAGAGCAGTTGTAGGAACTGTTAGATAAGGGGTTTATTCAGCCCAGTGTGTCGCCTTGGAGAGCACCGGTTTTATTTGTGAGGAAGAATGATGGGTCGATGAGGTTGTGCATTGACTACAAGGAAATAAATAAAGAAACTATCAAGAATAAATACCCGCTCCCGCGTATCGATAATTTGTTTGATCAGTTAAAGGGGACACATGTCTTTTCGAAGATAGACTTACGCTCCGGGTACCATAAGGTGAAAGTTAGGGCGGAAGATGTTCCGAAGATGGTATTTAGAATACGGTATGGACACTATGAATGTCTGGTTATGCTGTTTGGGTTGACAAATGCTCCTATAGTGTTTATGGATTTGATGAATAGGGTCTTTCACCAGTATTTGGATCAGTTTGTGGTAGTATTTATTGATAATATACTAGTGTATTCGAAGAGCCGAGAGGAGCATGACAAGCATCTGAGTATAGTGCTTCAGGTGTTGCGAGAGAAGAAGCCATATGCGAAGCTCAAGAAGTGTGAGTTCTGGTTGGAACAAGTTACCTTCCTTGGACACGTTATATCCGGGGGTGGTATTTCTATTGATCTGAGTAAAATTGAGGCGGTAGTATACTAGGTACGACCAAAAAATGTGCACGAGATCAGGAGTATCCTGAGATTAGCTGGGTACTACCATAGGTTTGTTAAGGGCTTCTCTAAATTGTTAGGCCCGTTGACCAGATTGACCAGGAAGGGAGTGAAGTTTGAGTGGTCTAGTGAATGTAAACAAAGCTTCTAGGAATTGAAGCAGCGACTCATCACTGTGCCTGTTTTGACGATTCCTTCAGTAGAAGAGGGGATTGTAATTTACAGTGATGAGTCCCATAAAGGGCTTGGATGTGTGTTGATGCAGCGAGGGAGAGTGATAGCCTATGCCTCACGACAGTTGAAAGAATATAAGAAGAACTACCCTACCCATGATCTAGAATTGGCAGTGATTGTTTACGCGCTAAAAATTTGGAGGCACTATCTATAAGAGGGTAGGTGTGAGATATTTACCTACCATAAGAGCTTAAAGTATTTCTTCACATAGAAGGAATTAAATATGAGGCAAAGGAGATGGCTAGAACTAATAAAGGATTATAACTGCACTATCAGCTACCACCCGGAAAAGGCTAATGTGGTTGTTGATGTTTTGAGCCAGAAATAAGTGGATTCATCTATATCTGCAGTGGAGATTCAGCATTCGATCCAGATGGATCTAGAGAGGCTCGGTGTGGAGCTGGTAGAGGGTGATCACCAGACATTTATTGCTAACTTGGTTTTGCAGTCAACTCTACAGGAGAAAATTAAAGTAGCTCAGAGGAATGATGCATAACTAGTAGAGCTTATGGGGAAGGTACAGGATGGTCAGAAAATAGAGTTTAGAATCTCAGATGATGGAGCCTTGAGGTTCCGTACAAGGTTATGCGTTCCTACCGACCCTGATATCAAGAAGGTTAATTTGGAGGAAGCACATCGGTCCCTGTATACTATACATCCAGGTAGCACTAAAATGTACAAGGATCTTCAAGAGTCCTTCTGGTGGAGTAACATAAAGAGGGAGATAGCCCAGTATGTGGATTAGTGTTTGACGTGCCAGCAAGTGAAAGCCGAGCATCAGAGACCGGCGGGATCATTGTAGCCACTCCATATTCCTGAGTGGAAGTGGGAGCATATAGCGATGGATTTTGTCACAGGATTACCGCCGGCGTTGCATGGACAAGATGCTATCTGGGTAATGGTGGATCGATTGACAAAGATTACCCATTTTTTACTGATCAAAGTTAGCTACTCCATGGACAGATTGGCTGAGTTATATATCTAGGAGATAGTTAGGCTCCATGGTGTCCCAGTGTTCATAGTTTCAGACAGAGACCCACAGTTCACATCTCGTTTTTGGAAGAGTCTGCAAGGGGCCATAGGTTCTCAGTTGTTGTTCAGCACAGCTTTTCATCCTTAGACAAATGGATAGACGGAGAGGACAATACATATTCTGGAGGATATGCTGCGAGTATGTGTGCTGGACTTTGGAGCTCGTTGGATGCAGTATTTGTCACTGGTTGAGTTTGCATATAACAACAGTTATCAGGCCAGCATTGGGATGACACCGTATGAGGCGCTTTATGGCAGGAGGTGCCAAACCCCGTTATACTGGGATGAGATTGGGGAGAGGCAGATATTGGGGCCAGAACTTATACAGTAGACTCATGACAAGGTCAGACTCATCAAAGACAGGATCAAGATAGCACAAAGTCGGCAGAAGAGTTATGCAGATACTCACCGACGAGAACTGGAGTTTGATGTAGGAGATCACGTATTCCTGAAGGTGGCACTGATGAAGGGAGTTATGAGATTTGGGAGGAAGGGTAAGCTAAGCCCTAGATATATTGGACCATTCGAGATTCCTGAAAGAGTGGGTCCAGTTGCCTATCGATTGACATTACCACCGATCCTGTCTAGGATCCATGACGTATTCCATATTTCTATGCTAAGGAAATACATCCTAGACCCCTCCTATGTGATCAGCTATGAAGCACTGAAGTTTAGTGATACTTTAGCTTACGAGGAAGTGTCAGTGCAGATTCTTGACTGGAAGGAACATAAGCTACGCAAGAAGAAGATTCCACTAGTAAAAGTTTTGTGGCACAATCATGCCACTGAGGAGGCTTCTTGGGAATTGGAGGATCAGATGCATCAGAGATATTCACACTTATTCAGTGGAGTTTAGAGTTGAGCTAGTCAGAATAAAAGGAATAATATTGTGTATTTTTATTTGTATAGTGTAACGTTGAATAGATAAAGTTTTTAGTTTTGGAACGTGAATGACTTTGGGAGAATTTTAAATAGTTATAATCTCCCAAAACCCTCTTTGTAATCACGGTGTTCTTTCGCCATAAGTGAGGGTAATTAATGAAATTGGACGTATTTTCTTTAAGGATGGAAAGTAGACGAATAGCAAATTTTGAGGACGAAATTCTTATAAGGAGGGGAGAATGTAATAACCCAAAAAATGATTATACAAAATTAGTGGGGTGATTCCAAAAAAAAATTAATTAATTAATTAAATTTATAAAAAAGGAGAAAATAATAATTAAAATTTATTTTTATTTTTACTAATAAACTATATTATAATTATTATTAATTAAATATATTATTATTATTATTATTATTATTATTATTATTATTATTATTATTATATAGATTCATTCACCTGAAGCTTCAAAAGAAGCTTCAAGAGTTATCTTTAGAAAAGAAGCTGCGCAGGAGCCCTAGGATTCCTCTATTGCTCTCCGTTTCTCTCTCCCTCTCTCCTCATTTTTCCTAACGAATACTCGCCTGATCAGAAATCGGAAGATACCGTTGGACTCCGTTTTCTGCTGCCATCATTTCTACAGGAGCGGATTGGTTGTGAGAGTGGTGTAGGCGTAACTCCTAGGGTAAGCCAAATTTCTGCTTTTACCTCAATTTCTTGTAAATTATAAACCCAATTGATGATCGGACACCACCACGAAAATCTAGGGATAATAATCTATAAGTCTAACAGAACATATTTCTTGTGGGATCGTCATAGGCATAACCCCAAATTTGGGATAAGGGGGTTATTAAGAGGCTTATTATTATTTAATTAGTGTTGATTTGGAAATACTAGAATATTGAACATCTGAAGTTGAAGTGGGATTTTTAAAATTTAGGGTCCAAGTGAAAGCCGTGAGTGTAATTTTGGGACCCGCAAGCATAGTTTAGAAAATTAAGTGAGGGTGTTAGATATTAGTTTAAATGTTAATTTGGGGTATATGGAGCCTAGGGAAGGTTATATGGGTATCACTTTGGGGAAATGAATTAATTAATTTGGGGAAATGCAAATTGCAGGATTTGAGTTTTATCGAGACTCTCAGTAAGCCAAGTAAGGGGAATAAATTATAACAGTGTTTTTAGAGCTACTATTTGAATTAATATGTGAAAATGAGGATATGGTATTTTGTCTTGAAATTATTATGATATAAATATCAGAAAAATTGTGTGGCATTTGAGTAATATTAAATTGTGATATTTTGGAGTGTGAAATTAATATATTATGAATATTAGATGAAAATTGTGTGGCATATGACGTATATTGAAAAATGTGAAATAAAACGATGAGTAATTTCTAAGAAAATATTGAAATGAGAATTATTGATGTGATTAGTAGAAAATAATGAAATATGGTATTTATATGTGAGTAGAAATGATTTGCATGAAAAATGAGATTTTGCAAATTACTAATATGAGTATTTTGAGAAATATTGAAATACGTGAATTCTGAAACGTATATATTGAAATATAATTGATGAAATGCCAATACCGCATAATGATTGCGGGTATGTGGTAGTGAACCCTAATGGATGGTTTTGGGAACCCTAATGATGGGTTGTGATATTGAGCACAGTACCGTTGCTAGTGGTGTAGTGCAACCACACGGATTCTTGGAGCGTGTGGCATGACAGTTGACTGAGCTATTTTGTAGAGTTGTTGTGCCCCTTGAGTCCAGATCAGGGTTGTAGGCCAGCCAGTCGTACTACAGACGCGAAATATGTGATGTGATATTTTGATCCAACCGGGTCGGCCAACCGAGGTTAGATCCAGCTTTCGGGTTGCACAACCTTGACCATAGGGGGAAGCATGACATGGAAAGAAAGATCCACAGGATAATCATGAGTTTCAGCTATGTTGGTACTAGGTACCAAGGATACTCATGAGCTGGATAGTGAAAAGGAAATGAAAAGTGAAAGAATGATAAAATTGGCTAAAATAAGAAATGAAAGAAATAATGGAAATTGAGAAATAGAGAACGATAAAATTGAGGAATGGATCCGTGTGAGTTAATAATATAAATAATTGAGGTGAAGTGAAACTCTCCGCCTTAGGGTTTACTGAGTAAGGTGAGTGACCTTATAGGTATCAGATGTGGCCATACCTGGCTGCATAACGTGTTAGGGCAAAGGGAAGCTACCTGTATGGGCGGTTAATCTTCCCTATTCTTAGGAACTTCGCAGGTAAATATGTGTGTTGGAAATGATTGAATTTGAGGAATGATTTTTAAGCTTATAAAAGCTTGTGTTGTATATCTGTATGATTATGAGAATATGTTATCAATGTATTTTACTCAAATGAAATGTTGATTTGAAAAGTAAAGTGTGTTATAACTGAACTCATATGGCCACACACTGTAAATAATTTATTCCTTCTTACTGAGATGTGTCTCACCCAAAATTATCTAATTTTTTTAGGAAACAGAGATAAACCAGGTGATAGAGCTCCGAGACCTTAGGGAGTTGAGACCCTGACACACAAGGTGAGTTTTTGGACTAGGGGAGGTATAATTCCCCTAGAGTTGAGTTGTTTTTTAGTATGGGATGGTAATGTATTTATATATGTATGTTGATACTCTGGGCATTGTGTTTAGGTTGTTAAGTATATATTATCTTCAGCTGTTAGGTTGTATAAATGAAATAACTCTTTACCCGGTACCCAATGCAGGTCGGGTCATATGAATGGTAATAGAGTTGTTGACGTGGCCGATTTGTGAATGTTGTTGATGATGAGTGAATATTTATTTATTATTGTAAAAAAAAATTGGTACAAAAATCGGGCCGTCACAGTAATCCCCTGAACACACTTATTCAATAAACAAGGCAAAATAAAAGATCTCTCTATCTGCGAGCCTGATCTGCTCGCCTAATTGGTTTACCTGAAAAATGTCAAATCGCTGGGATGAGACAACGCTTAGTAAGAGAAAATATGCTATTACTAGTGTGTGGCGACCGAGTTGCATAAATATTATAATGACAATATCTGAAACTGTATAAGCTGGTAAATCAATATATGGTATAACTCACATTTATCATAGTTTAAAGTATAACTGTAACATCTGAGTTTTCTACTTTTCATACTTCTAGTATCATACTATATTTGCTGAAATTCTGTAAATTTGTATATATATATACATAACTGAGATTTTACCCTGAAAAAACTGTATGTCATGATTTAACCCCTCATGATAGGATTGTGCGGTCCGTAGGCAAGACTTAATCCTCGTTGGCTAACCAGGTAAGTCAACTGTAACTCTACCAATCCTCAGCCCGGCCAAACTGCTTCATCTCCTAGGCACGGAACTGGTACCTACCTCGTCAAACCAACCTCCTCAACCCAGAGTACTGGGAGACTGCAAACTCTCCATAGGTAAGGTTGACAGAATCCACATACTATCTAAGATATGTGGTTACACTCTGATATGAAAATAGCAACAGTACCATTCTCTGCTAACTGAACATGTAGAGACTCGGATAATTTCCATGAATTAATAATAGGAGGAAGAGGTAAAAGGAATTAAAGTTGGAAAATTAACACAGGGTCTCGTCGATGAATACAAGGGATTCATTGATGAGAACACATAAGGGCCTCATCGATGAGAAGATACCGAGAGGGGGTTTTAGCAGTCTATAATTCGTCGACGAGGGGTCTAGGTTCGTCGACGAGAAGACGTGTCTCGTCGACGAATCTGGGGCTATAAATAGTTAAAACCCAGATAAATGTTGGCGCATGAATTCTTCCTCTCTCTCTTTCTCTAAACGTCCCTCTACTCTTCTCTCTTCGATCCTGGTTCCATTTCTCGCTAGATCGACGATCTTAGGCCACCATGACGCTCCTGGGAAAGTATTCTACAAATCTACCAGAGTAGGAAATTCATCCCAATTTCAGGGTAAGACTTTTTATCTAGTATTTGTCGTTCCCATAGTTATAGGAAATGTAGTATACGAAGAAATACTGATGTTTGGTTTTGGAAAATATTGTTTTCAGGATATTGAGCGGGGAACCCTACGGGTGTAGGGCCAGAGTTCAGTAGGGGCTTTTCAGAAATTAGGTAAGGGAAATATGTTATGCTAGGATATTTTCAGAATGTATAATAGAAGATTATTTGTGTATATATACAAGCATGTTGATAAGTTTATTTTTCCAGAATATCATGAGTACTATTATTTCAGAGAGATTATAGATATGAAGCATGAGATTTTAATTACACAGTTGTGTGGCCTGTGTTTATTATAGTTTAGTATGTAGTTTATGAAATTTTATAGATATCCAGTTATACAAGTTTATTAGCATAAAGTAAGATTTACAACAATTTTCAAAATAACATGATTTTTAAACCATAACACTCAGACATATATTACAGATGTATCAGATAGATATTACAGATAGATATTACAGATATTTCAGATAGAAATTACAAATATTGTAGATAGATATTACTAATATTTCAGATATTACAGATCAGATTTATAGTGTTATGGTTGCTTTGAAATCATGTTAAAACAGCAAGATAAGTATATATATATATATACTTATTACACAGTATCAGATCCTTGTGGATATTACAGACAGAGATATACAGAAGAGCACGGTACCATTGCTATTACAGATAGAGTGCAACCACATAACTTAGATAGTATGTGGATTCTGTCTAACCGTGCCAGGAAAGATTGCAGTATCCCGAGCAAGCTGGGTTGAGGTGGCCGGTTAGACGATGTTAGATATGGAGATTGCCCAGAGAGATTGTAGTGGGCTAGATTGGCAGATGTTAGATACAGATTGACTTACCTGGTAGGCTAACCAGAGTAAGTCCAGCGTACGGATCGCACAACCCTGTCATGAGGGGTTAAATCATGACATACAGATCCCAGGGTATAGCAGAAGTTCCTATGTACAGATATATCATATAGTAATAGTTTATATTATCATATTAGCAGTATGTACATATAGTAAACTCAGATATATAGTTGTACTTTAAACTACACTGTATATGTTTTGTACATTATGTCAGTTTACTCATTTTACAGTATCAATATTAGTATAGTATACTATATATGCAACTCAGTTGCCACAAACTAGTAATAGCATATTTCCTCTTACTGAGCGTTATCTCATCCTAGTGACTTACTATTTTTCAGGAGATCCAGTTAGGCGAGCAGATCAGGCTTGCAGGTAGAGGTTGTCTTGTGCTGCTTTTACTGAGAGGGTTGGTGTATTTTGGTGCCAGTGAGTTGGGGTAGATCCTAGGTTTTTGATGTCACTGGGTATTTTGTGTTGTAAATATACTTCAGAATGTTATAGCTTTCTGGTATTATATATATATAACAATTTATAGTTTCTTGTATACTGCTGCTTAGGTATGTATGAGATACAGAGTTTCCTCGGTGCTCCTTTGAGGTTGAGATATTTTCAGTAGTATTTTAGACAAAAGGTAATTATGATATATATATATATATATATATATATATATATATATTTATGGAAGGAGGAAAAAAATGTTATATAAGTAGCAGGTTGTTATAGTTTGGTATCAGAGCCTAGGTTGCTAGGTTCCGTAGACTCTAGAATGCAGCGAGAACAATACCAGAATATAGGAAAAGAATTTGAGGTTTTGTTTTGTGGTCTGGATACATGACTTTCATGGTGGTTTCTGTGTTTTTCCTGGGGTGACGGTTTCAGGAAAGCCATAGTAAACTATCGATGAGTCATGCATCTAGATTGTAAGATTGGATTTTGGGATAGGAAGATAGGAGATTGTTAATAGAGAGTCTGAAATTTTAGTTGAACGAAATAAATTAGATCTGTACGAGAGATAGGATTTTGAAATGGTGTTTATGTATTTTCAGGATGGATCTAGGGAGCAGTGGTACGAATACTGGAAGTGATAGACTAGGACCCTCTAGTATGGGAGGTGGAGATACGAATGCAGTATTACGCAGCGTCACCCAGTAGGTGATGGCTGAGATGGCTAGGAGTGGAGGAGAGCGTAGCTACACGATCGAACAGTTTATGTGGATGAAGCCTCCCTTTTTTGCTGGAGGAGCTGACCCGATCATAGCTGAGAATTGGGTTTAGGATGTTGAGGAGATTTTAGCAGTGCTGGCATGTACAGATGAGCAGAAAGTGGCATTTGCGTCGTTTAAACTAATAGAAGAGGCAAAGCACTAGTAGAGATCAGCGCGTTTGATTGAGGAGTAGAGGTCGGATCCAGTACTAGTATAATGGAGTTGGTTCAAGAAATTATTTACGAGCGATATTTACATGCTATCGTTCGGGGCGCGAAGGCAGCAGAATTTTTGCATTTGGCTCAGGGGCAGATGACTGTATCTTAATAGGCCGCACGATTTATCGAGTTGTCCTATTTTGCCCCACACTTGGCGCTAGATGAGGAAAAGAAAGCAAGGGAGTTTGAAGAAGGCCTGAGGCAGAATTTATTTGAGCAAGTCATCGGATTTCAAGCTCAGACGTTTGCAAAGGTGGTGGATAGAGCTACTATTATTAAGAGTGGTTTACAGAGAGGTGATGCAGCTCAAAGCCAGAGGAAGAGGTCCGTGTCTTAATATCTTCAGGTGAGTTCCAGCAGAGGGCCATGGAAAGGAGAACAATATGGAGGTGGTCAGGGATGGATGACAGGTCGCGGTGGTCCTCAAGGTGGACGAGCCATTTCTACTTGTCCTAGATGTGGTCGAAGACACCCAGGTGAATGTAGAATGGGAGAGGATCTCTGCTACAGTTGTGGGAGACCTGGGCACAGATCTTAGTCATGTCAGGGATTGTAAGCCCAGGCACTAGCTCCTAGACCATATTGGGGTGGTTATTAGGTGCCCTATGGAGGCCAGAAGAGGAACATTGCACCGGCGAGAGTCTATGCGTTGACGCCAGGTGACGCTGAGGCAGCTGGAGATGTAGTTACAGGTACCCTTACTGCTTTTTCATATAAAACTGTTGTTTTATTTGATACAGGTGCGACCCACTCTTTTATTTCATCGGTATATGCTTAATTAACGGGGTATGAGGCACGGTTGTTGGATGTTGGGTTGGTTGTAGCTACACCAATTGGATTAGTGGTGAGATGTTTGAGGGTACTTAGGAGCTTTCTAGTGATTATTCAAGGAAGGGTATTGCAAGAGGATCTTGTGATGTTAGATATGCAGGGGTTTGATATAATTCTGGGTATGGATTGGTTGGCAGTTAACCATGCTAGTATTGATTGTCACTTGAAAGAAGTGATTTTCAGACCTCTAGGTGAGCAAGAATACAGGTTACTTTAAAATTGACCTGCGGTCAAGTTATCATCAGGTAAAAGTAAGGAGAAAAGACATCTCAAAGACAACATTTTAGACGAGATATGGGCATTACGAGTTCCTAGTGATGCCATTTGGGTTGACCAACGCACCAGCAGTCTTTATGGATTTAATGAATCGAGTGTTCCATCTATATTTGGACCAGTTTGTAGTTGTGTTCATTGATGATATACTAGTCTACTTGAGGAGTTTTGAGGAGCACGAGCATCATTTGAGGCTGGTATTACAAACATTAAGAGAAAGAAAGCTATATGCGAAATTCAAGAAATGTGAAGCCTGCCTAAGGCAGGTTTCTTTTCTCGGCCATGTGATCTCTAAGGCAAGTGTATCTGTTGACCCGAGTAAGATAGAGGTAGTAGTGAATTGGGTAAGGTCAGGAAATGTTCAACAGGTTAAAAGTTTTCTAGGTTTAGCAGGTTATTATCTGCGCTTTGTTGATGATTTCTCCAGTTTATCAGGTCCGTTGATGCGACTTACGAGGAAAAATGTGAAATTGGATTATACTGGTGACTATGAGCAGAGCTTTTAGGAGTTGAAACAAAGGTTGGTTACTGCCCAAGTGTTGGCTATCTCATCAGAGGAGGATGGGTTTGTGATATATAGCGATGTGTCCTTGAAGGGACTTGGGTGCGTATTAATATAGCACGACAGGGTTATCACGTATGTTTCTAGACAACTTAAAGAATGTGAGAAAAATTATCCTGTGCATGATTTGGAGCTAGATACAGTGGTGTACACTCTCAAGATCTGGAGGCATTATCTATATGGTGGAAAGTGTGAAATCTTCACGGATCATAAAAGCTTGAAATATTTCTTTACCCAAAAAGAGCTAAATATGAGGCAAAAAAGGTGGTTGGAGCTTATTAAAGACTATGACTACACAATTATTTACCACCCAGGGAAAGTGAATGTGGTAACCGACGCTCTGAGCAGGAAGTCAGTGGGACCAGTACTGGCAGCTATGGAGATTTAGCACCCAATCCTGATGGATATGAGGAGACTTGGCATAGATTTAGTATAGGATAGTCCTCAGGCATTTGTTGCCAGCCTGATTGTACAACCTATACTATATGAGAAGATTAAGGCTGCATAGGGTGATGACGCAGAGTTATCAGAGGTAGTATCCAAAGTACGAGATGGTCAGGGAGAGAAGTTCAGTATCTCTTATGACGGAGCTCTGAGATTTCGCACCGGATTGTATGTGCCGGTAGATGAAGATATTAGAAGAACAATTTTAGAGGAAGCTCACAAATCACTATACACCGTCCATCCTGGTAGTACTAAAATGTATAGGGATCTGCAAGAGTATTTCTGGTGGAGTGGAATGAAAGGAGAAATTTTTTGAATTTGTACAATAGTGTTTTACGTGCCAGTAGGTTAAGACTGAGCACCAGAGACCTGCAGGATAGTTACAACCACTATTTATTCCAAAGTGGAAATGGGATCACATTTCTATGAAGTTTATTACTGGTTTACCACCGGTGCGATAGGGGTTGAATGCTATTTGGGTGATTGTTGATCGTCTGATGAAGACAACCCATTTCATCTTGATTAAAGTCGGCTATTCCGTGAACAGGCTAGTAGAAATATGTGAACATGAGATAGTTCGCGTCCATGGTGTACTAGTATCTATAGTCTCAGATCGGGATCCTCGGTTTACCTCATGATTTTGAAAAAAAATTTTAGGAGGCTATGAGTACGCAGTTAGCATTCTGTACAATTTTCCATGTAGCTATGTTGAGAAAATACGTTCCAGATCCATCCCATATAGTCAGTTATGCAGAAATAGAACTTAAAGATTCATTAGCTTATTAAGAAGCACTAGTACAGATCTTGGACAGAAAGACACAAGTATTACGTACTAAAGAAATTCAGCTAGTAAAAGTTTTTTGGAGAAACCACGCTATAGAAGAAGTTTCGTGGGAACTTGAAGAAGAAATAAGACAAAAATACCCGCAGTTATTCCAAGATATTTAATTATAACCAGGTAAATGTAGGTAGTTAGGTAATGTTTCTTTTCCAGGTACATGTAATAATTTAGTTAGTAAGTAGTCTTTTAGTTTTATATATGTATCTCCTAGAACATAGAATGTAACCACGGTATTCCTCCGCCAATAGTGAGCGTAAGTAATAAAATAAGTAGACCATTTTCCTCAGAGAATAGTGTATGGTACAAATATTAAATTTCAAGGATGAAATTTTATAAGGAGGGGAGAAAGTAGAGACCTAGATAATTTCCATGAATTAATAATAGGAGGAAGAGAGAAAAGGAATTAAAGTTGGAAAATTAACACAGGGTCTTGTCGACGAGGACACGTCTCGTCGATGAGAAGATACCGAGAGGGGGTTTTAGCAATTTGTAATTCGTCGACGAGGGGTCTAGGTTCGTTGACGAACTTTCTTTAGGGACTCATCGATGAGATGACGTGTCTCATCAACGAATCCAGGGCTATAAATAGCTAAAACCTACATTTTCAGCAAATGTTGGCGCAGGAATTCTTCCTCTCTCTCTCTCTAAACGTCCTTTTCCTTTTCTCTCTTCAATTTCGACTCCATTTCTCACCGGATCGACGATCTGAGGCCACCATGACGCTCCTAGGAAAGTTCTTTACAAATCTACCGGAGTTGATCGTGGGTGGAAGTGATTTGAAATTCATCCCAATTTTAAGGTAAGGTTTTTTATCTAGTATTTTCCATTCCCACAGTTATAGGAAATGTAGTATACGGAGAAATACTGATGTTTGGTTCTGGGAAATATTGTTTTTAGGATATTGAGCGGGGAACCCTACGGGTGTAGGGCCGGAGTTCAATAGGGGCTTTTTAGAAATTAGGTAAGGGAAATATGCTATGTTAGGGAATTTTCAGAATGTATAATAGAAGATTATTTATGTATATGTACAAGCATGTTGATCAGTTTATTTTTCTAGAATATCATGAGTATTATTATTTCAGAGAGATTATAGGTATGAAGCATGAGATTTTAATTACACAATTTTGTGGCCTATGTTTATTATAGTTTAATATGTGGTTTATGAAATTTTATAGATATCCAGTTATTCAAGTTTATTAGCAGAAAGTAAGATTTACAACACTTGTCAAAATAACATGATTTCTACACCATAACACTTAGACAGATATTATAGATGTATCAGATAGATATTACAGATATTACAAATATTTCATATAGAAATTATAGATATTGCAGACAGATATTACTAATATTTCAGATAGATATTTCAGATATTACAGCTCAGATTTATAGTGTTATGGTTGCTTTGAAATCATGTTAAAACAGCAAGATAAGTATATATATATATATATATATATATATATATATATATATATATATAATATTACACAGTATCAGATCCCTGTGGATATTACAGACAGAGATATACAACAGAGCACGGTACCGTTGCTATTACCGATAGAGTGCAACCACATAACTTAGATAGTATGTGACTTCTGTCTAACCGTGCTAGGAAAGATTGCGATATCCCGAGCAAGCTGGGTTGAGGTGGCCGGTTAGACGATGTTAGATATGGAGATTGCCCAGAGAGATTGCAGTGGGCTAGATTGGCAGATGTTAGATACAGATTGACTTACCTGGTAGGCTAACCAGAGTAAGTCCAACATACGGATCGCACAACCCTGTCATGAGGGGTTAAATCATGACATACAGATCCTAGGGTATAGCAGAAGTTCCTATGTACAGATATATTATATAGTAATAGTTTATATTATCATATTAGCAGTATGTACAGATAGTAAACTCAGATACACAGTTGTACTTTAAACTACACTGTATATGTTTTGTACAGTATATCAGTTTACTCATTTTACAGTATCAGTATTAGTTCAGTATACTATATATGCAACTCAGCTGTCACACACTAGTAATATCATATTTCCTCTTACTGAGCATTGTCTCATCCCAGTGACTTACTATTTTTCAGAAGATCCAGTTAGGTGAGCTGATCAGACTCGCGGGTGTTGGGGTAGATCTCAGGTTTTTGATGTTGTCACTGGGTATTTTGTGTTGTAAATATACTTCAGAATATTATAGTTTTCTGGTATTATATATATGACAGTTTATAGTTTCTTGTATACCGCTGCTTAGGTGTGTATGACATACAGAGTTTCCTCAGTGCTCCTTTGAGCTAGAGATATTTTCAGTAGTATTTTAGACATAAGGTAATTATGATATATATATATATATATATATATATATATTTATATATATATATATTTATATTTACGGAAGGAGGAAAAAAATGTTATATAAGTAGCAGGTTGTTACCGAACATAACTTGATTCATCAGAGTCTGATATTGTATATACTATTTCTATAATTATCCTACTGTTTTCATCATGTTTCCAAAATAACCATAACATTATAAATTTGAATTGAAAATAATGTAACATATGAATAAAATAACTGTATGATATGACTTTTATAACTGTATGTCTAACTGTAATATCTATATCTTACTAAATAATCTGTAATGTCTGAATGTTATGGTTTTAGAAAGTATGACATTCTGTAATTACTGTAAAATACTAGTCTATAAAAAATCTATAATATTTGTCTGATAAAAATCTGTCTGATAAATATCTATTTGGTAAATATATCTGTCTATATATATATATACACTGTAAATCATGATATTTTGAAAAACTACATAAATTCTGTATCAGACAAATATCTACTCAGGCCACATAATTAATACACCTCATATTCTGAAATCTGTAAAATTGTATAATTTTATACTTTATACCTTAATAAACAAATACTATAATTTTTCTAATAATATTTTTGAATTTCCTAACATAGCATACTTCCCTTACCTAACTAGCTGGGTGGCTCGCCTCCAACTTAATCCTCATGCTCATGGCTTACGATCCCCAAAATCCTGAAATAATACACATATGCATATTTCCAATATATCAACTACATTTCCCTGAGCCTACATACTCATAAATTTCTGAATTATAATTTACCTGCGCTCCTAAAAATAATCAGTGGGGTCCCCAACTCATATCTGTAGGGTCCCAAAACACCCTACTCCTGAAAATATAATACTCAAATTTTACTTCACAAAACTCTAGTATATTAGCATATAATACTAAATCTGACCTCAAATGAACTGGGTAATACTGAAAATGCTCAAATAATCTACTCACCCTGGTTTTGGGATGGTTCCCAAACTTCTTAAATCGACATTTCACTCCGGCTATATTGTAGAGAATCTCCCCAAGATCATTGTGGTAGCTTTTGATCATTGAATCGGGGAGAAACGGAGCCGAAAACTTAGAGAGAAGTGAGAGAACCCCGTTTTAGAGAGAGAAAATGAGAGTGAGAGAGAGAGAGAGAGAGAGAGAGAGAGAATTCTCCTTGCCGAAAACCTATTTTCAGCATATTTATAGGTGTCTTGACACATGGCCTCGTCGATGAGCCACGTCACCTCGTCGACAAGTCCAAGAGGAGTTTTTTCAATGAACCTTTACTCCTCGTTGATGAAATTCAGGTCCTGAAAACTGTTCTCTTGGTATCTTCTAGTTGATGAGACACGTGTCCACGTCGACGATCCCAAGAAGCCTATTCGTGGACGAGACCCTACTGCCCTTCTTAGAATTTTCCTTTACTTCCTCCTTTATTTTATTATTTAATTACCATAATTCTACGGGTCTCTACAGGGATGGTTGTTCAATTCGAGAGTTATTTGAAGTTTTGATTTCATAAGGGTTAAAGCTGCGTGTACGATTGTTGTGTGTGCACCATGTGTTTGACCATTTGCGGGTTTGAGTTTTGCAGATGTTTCAGTTTCTTTTCTGGTTGGATTTCATGTTCGATTGGTTGGTTCACCAATTTTATGGTTGATTTGTCTTTGTTTCCGATCGATGGCTATTCCAAGTTGGATTTTTCAAACATGGGGCTGCATATTTGGAAGTGACTCATGCCCGTGGTAGATTGAAGTTCGAGATTGAGATCCGCAAGATGTCTACCATTGACGATGGTGATTTTGCTACTATGTGACGATCTGCTTAATTTTCACATTATTTTTATACAAAAAAATCACAACCCTCAACTCAGCAGATCATAATCCTCCTAGACCCGTGGGTACCTGGGATACATCAGACCACATAACGGAAGCCTAAGTAGCAGGAAACATACAATCACAATATTATAAATATGAAAACATCCATCACATTACCATAAATACCAGAGTCACTATATCCACTTTATTTCAGTATATACATCCCAAAAACAAGATCTAGGGACATTTCCCACAAAATCCAACTATCCATACTAAAACTTACCCTTCAAATAGGGTAGACAAACAACACTAGATCAGCGGGGCTTTTTCCGCTCTCCTATCTGGGGCTCTTGAAAAGTTTATAAAGTTTTGGGGTGAGACACCTCTCAGTAAGGGAAATAAACTAATACGAGTGTGTGGTAACATGAGTATTTCGTGTTATACATATACCATACAGAACATATTCAGTAATTGTTTTGTCAAATCTGGGAAAACATATATATCATCAAAACATGGCAGAACATACTGCATTTTTATAAACATATTTCATCTCATATAATAATAATACAAAAACATTCCTAGTGGGTTAGCTGACTGTTGTCATGTACTACCCCCACATGACTAGGTTGTGTGGCTAGAAGGCGGGACCTGACAATGGTTGGCCGACCACTGCCAAGTCAAAAGTACAGTCTGTAAGTCTGATGGGTCTGCCTGACTTGGTCCGTACACCAGGGACGCTCACACACTTCTTAAAAACCACGTTGACCATCCAAGCTCACACCACTACGTACAACAATGTTAACATAAATATCATTATCATGATGACCATGGACACATAGCAACGATACCGTGCAAGTGCTAGCCTAGACCAAGCCAACCAGGTTCTGATACCGTATAACATATACTGAAACTGTGATACATGGATATTTCATATCATTAATTATCAAATCAATCATATAATTTTGCATATATATGTATATAATGAAAATCATCTGCCCGTACGCCGATATTTCACATTTTATAATAGCTCGGCCCGTACGCCAACAAATCATATCATAGCACAGCCCGTATGCTGGCAAATCATTTCCCTAGCTCGGACCATACGTTGACAAATCATACACATAGCACAGCTTGTACGCTGGAAAATCATATCCATGGCAAGCCCGTACGTTGGCAAATCATATATATAGCTCGGCCCGTATGCTGGCAAACATATATAAAAATCTCGACCCATACACCAGTTTTCCATTATAAAAACCCGTATCATAATCACATTTCCAGAAAACAGTATTTCATAACAATTTCTACTCATGCCACACTAAACAGGTTTTTCATATATTCAACATACCATCATTTTCAACAGTGTTTTCTTAAATATAAATCATATATATGAACATGTTTACTTTCCTGAAATCAAATGCTATATATACATATATTTTCTTAATAAGAACTAGTTTAGTTTATCCCCTTACCTGATTCCTGAAAAGCCCCTAAGAAAATTTGTCCCGCACCCGCAGGGTTCCCAACTCAACACCCTGGAAACAGCATTCCCCAAAACTAAAGTTTAGTATTTCTACGCGTATAACACTTCCTACAACTGTCAAATAACCAAATACTAAGTAGAAAGTCTTACCCTGAATTTGGAATGGTTTCCAACTCAGCCCCACCGACGATCCGCTTCGGCCGACTTGCAAAGAACTTTCACAGGAGCATCCTGGTGGCTTTTAGATCGTCGAACCGACGAAAATTCAGCCCAAAATCTCAGTGAGAAGGAGGAGAAACCGTATGAGGAGAGAGAGAGAGAGAGAGAGAGAGAGAGAGAGAGAGAGAGAGAGAGAGAGAGAGAGAGAGAGAGAGAGATTTGGCGCAGGAAAATGACTAAAAATTCTCGTTTAACCCTATTTATACTACGGGATTCGTCGATGAGCCACGTCACCTTGGGTCGTTACATTCTCCCCTCCTTATAAAATTTCGTCTTTGAAATTTACTATTCACGTAATTCGTCATACCTTAACAAGAAAAAGGTCTACTTATTTGTTGGCCTTACAAGGCTTAAAATCTTGTTATCTTGTTTTGAGATAACAAACAAGTGAAATTTAATGTATTTGTGTAAGTAATGATATTTCAGGGCTCATATATGAGAAAGTAAGGTCAAAGTACTCACAAAGATCAAATGAAGCTTAAAAGGGGGAAAGCATGGATTTAAAGATGATATATTAAACCTTGAAGAATATGAGGACATGAATGAGTTGTTGAAAGCCAAGGAATATTAAAGTAAAAAGAGCCAAATAAAGGCAAAGTGATAAAGCTCAAAGAATAAGGAATATTGAAGAAAAGATGGACTCAATTCAAGGACAAACCATGAAGACTCAAAAACCTAGAATGAGAAAAGTTTTAGAAGTTTTCATGTAAGTGCTTTAATGTTTAAAATATCGTTTGAAATATTTTGAAGTTTTTAGATTAACTTCTTAGACCTAGATACCTTTTAAAATACTTGAAAAATATTTTTATAAGGTCAAAAATTATTTTAAAGGGGTTAGAATCATTTTTGGAATGAAAAGCACCAAAAAGAGTTCTTCCAAATGCTGTCAGTTTTTATACAGCCGAATTGAGATGAATTTTTCTCTATCAAGATCTCATTATTTTAAAATATGTTCAACATTAAAGTTGTAGAATTTTCTCTTAGCTTTCTTTTGACACCAAGAAAACTTAATTTTAAGTTATAAATAAAAAGTTATGGTCAAAACACTGAAGCAGTGTCATCTGAACAATGTTCACGCGAGGGATTTCAACTGTCTGAACAGCACACAGAACCACTTCAGACGTATGACCTCGACACCTCAGACGTTTGAAGATTTTCTACATAGAATTAAAAGAGGCAGTAGCTGTTCAGACGTCTGAACCCAGCACTTCAGACATCTGAACCCTACACCTCAGACGTCTGAACCCTCTCTTCAGACATTTGACCCTGTGTCCAGTACATTTTTAAAGGGATATCAGGAACTTCAGACATCTAAACTCGAATCCTCATACATCTGAACACTATTCAACGATAAAAAATTTTTAAATTCTAATATTTTAAAATATAGTTGTTTGAGCTCCAAACTTTCTAAAAATTTGGGAAACTCTCAAAGGAAACTTTTGCAACATGAAAACAAGTTTGAAAGCCTATAAATACATGGTTTTGCAAATCAAAATACATCCAAGAATTGAAAAATATGTTTTGAGAAGCTGAAAGCACTCTTGTTCTTCCAAAGTTATCTTACTTACTCATTGCAAATCTCTTTTGCTGAGATATTCTGAAGTGCTGATCTTTTTTCCTTTGAATTCCTACTACTAATCCTCTTCTAAGAAGGATATTGGTGAATTATACACTTGAACTTCATTCTATTTCTTATTGATATTTTACATTGAAGTATATAGTGTTGAAATTGTACTAACTTGCTCTTTGAGAAAGTATACTTGTACGCAGATCTTATCTTGTTTTCTTGTAGTTCTTTGATGTTCCAAAGATTGTTTGGATCGTTGGCTAAGTAAGGGGATATAGGAGGACCAGTATGTTGGAGATCCATGGTACAGTCTCTGGTAGTATTATCCACAACTAAGGCAGAACAAATGGTAGCTGCCAAAGTTGTAAAGAAAGTCTTATGGATTACCGGTTTAGTCAAAGAGATGGGGTTACAACAAGATGGAGTGGTGCTGCATTGTGATAGTTAGAGTGTCATTTACTTGGCGAAGAATCAGATATACCATGCTAGAACCAAGCACATTGATGTGAGGTTCCACAGGGTTTGAGAATTGATTGCTTCGGGTGAACTTGTGTTGGAGAAAGTTCACACGTCTGAAAATGCAGTAAATATTCTAACTAAATCAATTACTTATAAGAAGTTCAAGCATTTCTTGGACTTACTCCATGTCCCCAGTTGATAAAAGGGAGACAAACCCAACCGAGCGGTTCAAGTTCAAGGTGGAGCAGTTAACTATGCTTTTTGAGATTCTCCTAAGGGGCGTATAATCGCCAAGGTGGAGATTGTTATATTTGTGTGTGGCTCTTATACTTAGTGGGATTCACAAAAAAATTATATGCGTAGAAGTGTTAAAAAAATGTTATTAATTAATTAATAATTATTAAATTAAATTAAATAAATAAATAAATAAATAAATAAAATAATGATATAAACTTATTGGTGTGTATATATATATATATATATATATATATTAATATAATATTATTATAATACATATGTTATAACCTCAAGCTTCCTTTAAAGCTTCAGGACATTTGCAATTTCAATTGCAATTCACAAACCCAGCGTGCTTCTCTCTCCTTTCTCTCCTCCATCCCTCCTTCTCTCTCTCCTCGATTTCCTTGGCCAAACGGGCGCCGAGTGAAAAACGGAAGATACCATTGGATTCCATTATCTGCCACCGACATTCCTATTAGAGTGGATTTGTCATAGGAGCGACGTAGGCACCACTCCTGGGGTAAGGTAACCTCTCTCTCTCTCTCTCTCTCTCTCTCTCCTCAATTTCTCCTTAAATCTTTAGCCAAATCGACGATCAGAAACCATCACGATGATCTAGGAGTGTTTCTTTACAAGTCTAGCAGAGTAAATTTTTGAACTGGGCTTTCCAGGCACCACTCCAAGGCTAGGGTAAGATTTAGGGAATTAAGAAAATTTGATATTTTTGGGAGTTTAATAATTTATTTAGAATTTGTGGGCCTAAGGAAGGTTAAAATAATATTTTACCTAGGATTCAGTTTATTAAATTAGGATTTATGAATTCGGGGTTCGTGTGAACGTCGCAGGTGTAGTTTTGGGATCCATGCAGGCATAACTTCAAGAAAACAGGTAAGGGGATTAAATTAAGTCCGGTTTTTATTAAAGTTGAACCGATTAAACTACTTTATATATATGTATACTTGATTTCCAAGACTATTTCGAAAACCGACCGTTCAAAATGGATTTTTGCAAATATAGGATATATGGTACGGTATTTTGAGTAATACGAACAATGGAAAGCTTGTTTTGTCATATGGATTTAAAATATGATGTTTCTTAATTGTTTATCGGGCTATGTTCAAATATGGAAATTGTGTGGCGGGTGAATAATTGGTATGGTTTATTGTAGTAACCGGATATGGAAATGGTTGTGAAATACTAGGACTGTTTGTGAAACATACTGGAACTGCTTATGTAAAATACTGGGTTTTTATATGACGGCTAAAAGTCATGTTCTTTATTGGCGGCTAAGAGATGGGATTGATATGTCGGATTTATACATGATTTTGAAACATATATTTATACTATTGTTTTATTATTTAAAACTGCATGATATGGTTTTAAAAACCCTGAGGACCTGTTGTATTGTGAGCACGGTACCGTAGCTAGGAGAATATTTGGCCATGTGCGCCCACACTGTAGTGGAAGTGTAAGGTGGTCTCAATAGCCGATTAGCCTACGTAAGGGTGGAGTTATATAAGGCAATCGGACCTACAACGGGGTTGCAGATGCCTACAGACACACTTGCAGATGGTTACTTTGAGTTAGTTTTGGGTTGATCACCCAGGTTAATTCCAGCCTTCGGGCCGCACAACCTGTGATAGGGGTTAAACATGTCGTTGGACCCAAGGAGTATTTTTACGCATATATATGTTAATTTATGTGAATGAGGATATTTATTAAACTGATTTACAGATGATATCATGGAAGTGTATTTTTTAACTTTGTAGGTGTGAGTATGACATATAAATGTTATGTTTGTCAAATTTAATAATTTGGGTAATATATATATACTTAAATTCTTACTGGTCATACCCTGATATTAATTTAATCCGTCTCACTGAGAGGTGTCTCACGCCAATATACAATTTATCATTTTTAAAGACCATATCGAGATCGAGCTTCACCAGCTCAGGGGCGGGGTGATAGTTAGTTCTTTTTGTGTGAATATATAATAACTCTGATGTATTTAAAGTTTTGTTTGGAGCCCTAGATATGTAATATGGTCGTACGGATTAAGTTAGCTTTCTTTCTTTTGTTTGGGATGTAATATAGATATTGGGAGACTTCTATGTATGTTAGCAGTTTAGAACTCTAGTAATGTATTTCGAGGATGTATCAATTATTTCCGCTGCTTTTATATAATGAATATGGTATCAAAAACACAGACGTTACTGCGTCAGTAAAACCCAATTTCCTCGCTCAAACCATCGCGGGAAACCACTTTTCACGCAGAAACTTGCTCGAGAAAATATTAACGACGTTTCCTAGGATATTAGTGACGAATTGAAAGCATCCCTAAAAGAGACTTATTTGTGACGGTTAATTAACCGTCAATAATAGTATTATATTAGTCACGGTTCTATAAGTCATTACTAATAATGCATATTAAAAAAAGTCAACAATATTAGTGACTGTTAATTGAAACTGTCACTAATAACGAATTATTAGTGACGATTCTTCTACGCCATCACTAATAATCTTGTATTAGTAACGGTTCTATAAACCATTACTAATAATTGTTTTGTTGACTGGAAAAAGTCAACACTATTAGTGACGGTTTATTAAAATTGTTACTAATGACCAACTATTAGTGATGAATTTGCTAAATCGTCACTAATAATGTTTTTTATTTAAAAAATATAAAAATAATTTATTTAACTATATTAGTAACAGTTTAGAAAAACCATCACTAATAGTCTATTATTAGTGACGGTTTGTGCAAACCGTCAGTAATAGGCTGGTACTAGTAACGGTTTATGGAACCGTCATTAATGATGCATATGTTGACCAAGAAAACTCAACTATATTAGTAACGGTTTATGAGAACCACTACTAACAAGCTATTATTAGCGTTGAAAAGATCAATAGTTTCATTCGCATTTTCTTCTCTCGAATTCCTTCAAAATGACATAGACTATACCATATTACCATAAAGAAATTGAAAGATATCACATCCCTTCATCTCCTTGCAATTCGAGAGGGAGTAAAGAGTGAGTAGAGAGACTTGAGAAGCTCGCTATCAAACCATATATCAAGCCAAAAATAGGATAATATGCCATTGCCAATCTTAATCTTGGCGCACTCCCAAAATTGTTTACTACCTCTAAGGATGTCATTCCATAAACCTCTTATTCCATTTTTATTGCAATCAGGAGGTCCCCAAGAGTTTGGGTAAAAATTATATAAGATGCTAATCACTTTCCTCCATATGTTATTTCTCCCAATACAAAAACGCGAGAGCCATTTTCCCAATAAAGTCGCATTCATACTTTTTTTTTTCCTCCCAATCAAAAAAGAGATACAAAAGCAAGGAAATGATTAACTTAATCACCCTCCCAATTAAGTCTTGAAAAATACATGAAAACTCTTTCCAATCCAGATGTGATAATAAAAAATTGAATCTAGTCTAAAGGTATAAATTTGATAAGCATTTATCAAACACCTAATCTTCCTTGAAAATTCTTTTACTCCTCTCCTTCTAAATTTTCCAACAAATGACTGTCAGAATAGTTGTTTTCATCTTTTCTAAATACTTTTGTTGCCCAATCCTCTGTGTCGGATTGGCTGGTAAAAATTCTTCTATTTAACTTTGTTTTCTTCCTAAGCTCCTTGCCTAGAAATTGTTTCATCAATAATATATCCAGCCTTGTACCTTTTAAAAAAAAATTTATCAAAAGCACATCTCCAGAAAAAATTCCTCTGCAACTTTTCAATCTTCGATAACGTTGGAGGCAATGGGCAACAACAACATGTAATAAATCAAAAGATTGGACAGTACAGCCTTAATAAGAGTGAGCCTTCCCCTGTTGATAGGAATTTAGCTTTCCATTATTCTAACTTTCAGTCCACTTTCTCCAAAATAGGATCCCAAGAGGAGACAACCATTTTTCTTGCTCCCAAAGGAAGGCCCAGATAAGTGGTTGGAAGCCTGTTAAGTTTGCATTTAAGAATGGAGGTCAAGAAGTCAGGATTAACCATTGGACCTTGATCATATGCTCGATTTGGCCACATTAGCTTTAAACTAGAGTTATATAATGTCCTTATTGTTGGGAAAGTAACAAGACAACTAGCAAAACAGATAAATCTTTTCCGAAAATTAAATCCGTGACAAGTTAAAATAACCAACCAACGATAATAATAAATCACACACCACAATAGAAACATCACGATTTTTAACGTGAAAAACCTCTCCAATATGAAGGGTAAAAACCACAGGGGCCTGTAAGACCCAATAAAATTTTCACTATAATAGAAGCAAAAATTATAGCAGTACAATCACCAAAAATGTCAGTACTACAAAATCAGATCCTCCAAAGTTGTGAAACACTCCACCGTCCAAATCGAAGGTCGACAAATCCCAAACGTGCTCTCCAAATTTTAACAAAATCTGATCACAAAGGGCCTTCCAATCGTCGAGTTGATGAAGACTGCACAACACATTAATGTTACCTTATACACTACAACACACACACACACACACACGCTGTTGCGGCGCTCTAATTTTTTCTCCCCTATAGCCGCACTCACATTGCCGCCTCCTTTAATTTGCCCTAATGGGCTTCAAGCATATGGGCTTCTCTGTTTTTTTTTTTTTTCTAACTTATGTGGGTGGGCCAAACACTTATTATCAGCTAGGTCAATTTTTACAATGTATTTTGTACAGGTTCTAGTGATACTTCAAGGTTTAATATAAGTTATCTATATAGCTTTCTGTGACAGCCCCGGCATCACCATGCAAATGCACCATTAACACATTTGCTTATATATTTGCAAGAAAAGTACGTCGACGCCATAACTAATCCTTTGAAAGTGTTTTTAGCTTCATTATAAAAAACATATTGTCACCAAATTAAATAGTCGGTCTGTAATATTTAATAAAACTTGACTTTCCAATCTGATGCCGTAACCTAATTAATTTTTTCCAAAGACCAATAAGATGTAATAACTGTAATACCAGTGAACCACACAAAGAACAAATAATCTGTCCATAAAAAGCTCAATTATTTTTTGTCATTCTTTTTCCTGACGCTCGTGATAAACAACCCAAATAAATAAAAGTTATGGAATCCATTCATATAAAATGAAATATCATCTCTTGTACACGTGCTTCTATTATATTGAAGAACAAAACAGTACAATTAAGAAGATTTAATTTAAGAACCTACAGAAGTAGTAACTTTTTAAAGGGAACTTGCATGATGATGCCACCTCCTAAAACTCACATATAGCCAGCTAGCCAATGATTACTCATAAAATAGAAAAGGAACTTGGTCGCCGGCATTCAGCCAGGATGTCTCCGGAAAACATCCTCCTTCTTCAGAAGGAGCCGGCGGCAGCTGGTCCGCCGAAGAAAACATGGAGAAGGTAGGCGGCACTGAGGAATAAGAATGAGAGTACGAAGAAGGGGGAAGTGAAGAAGAATAAGAAGAAGGGGAAGAAGAAGATGAAGAAGAAGAAGACCCATAAGAAGCAGCCATTTGATGAGGTGACAAAAACATTCCATATTGATGATCAAGAAGCTGACTAGAAGAACTCATAGAGCGCTGCAAATTAGGGCTTCCCTGATGAAGAAGCGACTGAGGATGGACGACGGGCATGGGATCAGAAGAAGTACTGGTGAAGGGATCGAGAAGGATCGAAGGAGGCGGGGCGCCGGAGTACTGGATCGCCGGAGTAGAATTGGCGGACGAGGACGGGAGGACGGCGTTCTCGGGGAAGTTAAGCTTCGCCCTGTTGCCTCTAAATTTTAGAGCTTCGCGGTCGTAGGCTCTGGCCGCAGCTTCGGGGGAGCTAAATGTACCCAACCAAACTCTGGTACACTTGTGAGGATCTCTGATTTCAGCTGCCCATTTGCCCCATGGCCTCTTCCGCACTCCCCTATACTTTCTTTCTACTGTTGGCTCTTCTCTTTCTCCTCCTTCTGTGTAGTTTAGGATACGGAACTTTGGCTGGGGATTCGCTGCTGCGTTAGACGTTTCTGTGGAAAGAATGAATGATCCTTCTGCAAATTACAAGGGGGAGGAAAAGTACATTTTAAGACTCAATTAGCTAGAATGTATTAAGGTTAAAATTAGTAGAACTAGCTGCAAGTGTGAGAGAAAAATAAAATTTGCAGAGAAATTTCAACTAGGCTTTATAGATACCCACTCCACCATACTACGAACATGGAATGCACCAGCAGCTGTGGCACTAATAACTCTTAATGAGATCTCTCTCTCTCTCTCTCTCTCTCTCTCGCTCTCTGTGAAACAACTCATGATGAGAGGGATTAGGTATTTTGAACAGATGGAGAGTGCAAATTAATATATAGATGTATTAAAATGAATATTTATGTTGTGATGGACGAATTAAATACTAGCTAATATGACATATATAATAAACTGGGATGTGCATGCATAATCATAACGATGATGATTTAAAAGAAAGAAAATTAATTCCCAAGGTGAAAATTAAAAATTCTCAGAAGTTAGAACTATGAATTGATTTATTGAAGAAGTGAAAAAATAACTAAGTTAAGCTTAATTAATTACCTCTGTTCAAAGATGAGGACCCTGCAGCGGCAGCGGCAGCTGGTGCAGAGTCATGAGCAGCGGCAAATTCCCCACGGGGAAAAAATCCTTCTTCATTACAGGCCAATATTGACGACGCCGACTTAGTCGTCCCGCCACCTCCACTGCCACGGCGGCCCCTCTTTTGTCCGGCTGAAGATGGTGAGGTGGACGAGGAGAAGGATCCCTTGGTACCATCCACCGTCATGAATTGACTCACCAAATCGTTATCCTCGCCGCCGCACACTACCCGCCTCAGAGCGGACACCATCACCTCCATCTCCCTCTCTCTGGTCATCATCGGCGCAGCCTCCGTCCCACACGCATCTCCGCCGCCGACGGAGTACTCCCACTCCGGAAACATGCCGGCATATTCTCTCAGGTTCTCCATCTCGCTCTCTCTAATTTAAGTCGCGACGAAGTGAGGAGTTATATAATAAGAGCCGCATATGCATGTACTTATAGTATAGGCGCCGACATGGAATTGCAGAGGAGGAGAGCTGCGGTGTATGCAATTAATTTAAAGGAAAAAGACAAGCAGGGCACATATGTTGGAGAAGAATTAAAAATGGTTTCGTTCATCGATAGAATGAATGGATATGCATGGTTTGGCGATTTATATTAATTAGGCAGTGAAGTCGATTGTGGTGGAGATGAATATACATATGTCCAAATGAAGAATGAATTCAGTAGTGCAGAAGGGAATTGAAGGACGAAACCCACTGGCTCGTAATGTAATGAGTCAAAAGCTTCGTGTGAACGGAAGAGGTTTGCACCGACTGGTTTGGAATTGAGCATGAAAGGGCGTGGCCCGCTCCAACTTTTCCGATTCACCGACTCACTGACTCACTGTGTCAGTTTAGAGAGAGAGAGAGAGAGGGGCCGACATCAAATTGTAAAATAAATATCTTTGCTATATTTGGTGGGCTTCATGTCATATTCGGGCCTTTGTGCTGTGCATCCTCGTCCCATCTCGGCTCACGCATAATAGTGTGAATCAATAATAAGATTAATATTTATATCCACTAAAATCTTATAAGACACATAACTCGGCTCACACTAATTCATTTACCTTCTATTTGTTCGGATCCAAGTGCTAATATAGTATCTTGTGATGGATGGGTTTTAAATCTTTTATGAGCAGTTGTTTCTTGTGAGTATTACTACTTAGCACGTAGTGATACAGTGAAATTAATATATTTAATCACAATTATTTTTACCTGACAAACCATATATTTTACTTTATGCTATTATCTAAATCTATAAACTGCTTTTAAAAGATCTATGAATAAGATTAAACATTATAACAACTTATTTTATTTTATTTTAAAATTATATTGAACTAGTCAAACCAGTAATAATCTTAAAAATTAAATACACTAAAGTTTGACCAAAGTGTGGTTAAAAAATGAAACACTAATTCTAAAAAGAAAGGGGGGGGGGTGAGGAAAGGACTTGGAGGAGCCCTTTTTGAGTTGATTTTGTTGAATTAAACTTTTTAAAAATAGAATTAATATAAATACAAGTTTTTTAATTTTTATTTTTATTAAAAAAAAACGTGGATATTGAACACCAATGGACACCGTGTTCAATTGAAGTAGTCAAACGAAACCAATTGACCTGTGAAGTAAGTTGACCAAACAAGGCAATCTTAATTTTGTACTTTGCAAAAAGGGTCTTTGGGCGGTATGAAAGAATCGAAGAGGTTGATGCAGACTGCAAAGGACACAAGTTGGGCATGCAACTAGGTGGGCACGTGGTCGGCACTTGCAGACTCTCCGGCAGTGTTGTAATCTAGGCTCATGCCTTTGATGTTGACACGAGCACATCTCCTATTCAATCAACCACAATTCAATAGGAACCTAGCGTGTGGTTCAGATGGTAGTTCGGGTTACGGGAGTATCTCTTACGAGATCAGGTGTTCAAATCTTTTCAAACTTATTTTTGTCCCTAGATTTCTGAATTTACCATTCCTTTGGAATTATGGGGTCAACTTCAAGAGACGCACGATTGGTCACGTACACCGTAAAACGGACGCGTGGATATTCGGTAAGTAATCCCAAAAAAAAAAAAAAAAAACCACAATTCAATAGGTCAGGCTTTTAGTTAAAGGTAATCTAATATGGTATCAGGCACTATCATTGGATATAAAAGTTGCTCAACCCAAACCCAATTAATCCAAATATTCAAATTCAACACAAAAAATGCGTAAAATCGATCCGCACTATCTAGCCAATTTTGCTAGGTTCGGTGCAAAAATATGTTAGTTCCCATATTCGCGCATACGTACCGACACAGTCTTACATATGCACACATGGGACACACACACTAACATAATGTGGTCTTTAGATGTATGATTATTCATTCTACTTTGTGTATATTAATTTATATATATAAAAAAAAGAGCAAAAATAAATTTCTCCTCGACATATGTAAATTAAAATTTTATTTTTCTAAATCAAATATTTAAAATTTATTAATTATTTTATGCACAACTCACAATAATTAACCCAATTATTAATAATGAAAAATGTGTGTCCCTCACTTCAAAGTAGGCAATTAATTAAGGTGTGACTTTCTACTTAAGGGTTCTCTCCATTTGTCAAGACCTTTCCAACTCAAGCATTTGAAATATAGGAAGGAAATTAAGTAAGGATGTAGATGATGAAAAGGATAAACCTAATGCTGTGGTCAAAACCAGGAAAAGCCATTGTCAAACAACTTGTTTGAATAAAAGTTGTTTACTATAAATTAACAATTTTTAATTCAACCATGCAGTTATATATGCATCATGATCCTCCCTTCAAATTAATAATAATAATAACAATAATAATAATAATAATATTTTTTTTAAGAAAGGATGGTCTTTGAAACCCTTTAAACACTCAATCAATAATAATCATAATATTAATATTAACATAAATATTAATCTTTGATTTTTCATAAATAAGTTATGGGGACGGTGACGTTCTCCCTCAATTTGATGCAACTTGGAGACTCCGAATTAGACTTATCTTTCATTATTAAAATTTTAAAAATAATAATATAATTAATATTATTTCCTCAAGCAACCTGCTTAAGGCTATTCAAATGGAATCTCTATTTTTTTTTTTATAATAATAATAATAATAAAATTTGCTAAAACTTGGTATGTATTAATGTTGACCTACAACTTAAAAATTTAAACTTTTAGGAAACCAGATAATTTCTAGCATAGTATTAGAGCTAGTTATCAAGAAATCTTGGGTTTTAATCTTGCTACTTGAGTTTTTAATTCTATAGTATATAAAAATTATTATATTTTTTTTTTGTAATAAGTATTATTTATTATGTGTTTATTTCTCTCGTGCTATCGTATTGCTTAAACTTTTAGGTAAATGGTAATCAAGCAATATTTTTTTTTTTCGAAACAATAGTATTTGAAACTCTTTGGACGCTCGATCTAATCAATCAAGATAATGAGTCCTCCCATCTACCCTTCTCCACTTAAATACGAAGATGTTATCTCAAATGAAAAATTGTAGCTCCTTAAACACAAACATTGGTCATTTAATCAAAAAAGTGTTAAATTTACCACTAAGCCTTCCCTGAAACATAATCAAATAATATTAATATAAGTCAATATTTTGACCATGCATGCAGGCATGCTTTATCAATGGTCAATCAAAGAAGGAACAGTCCTTCACATTATATTAAAAGCATATTATATTAATATATCTCATGTATCATTTTGAAAATGTCAGTGAGCTAGAACTAAATCTTATTCTTATATATATATATATATATATATATATATATATATATATATATATATATATATATGATATATCCCAAATATTTCACCTACACATGTGCCCAGCATTAATAGGGAAAATCACCTACAAAGTCAATCGCTCGACCAAAGCCATTGACACCAGCCCTATATTGACCAGAGTGATCCATGGCCGCGCTATAATGATTAGAGTGATCCATGTCAAACGCTATAAATGATAGATCTACAATAGTCAAACTTGACTAGTATAATATGGGTACTACGGAGAGGTTAAGGTATCTCATTTTAAACTCATCTTTACTGTTGCTTACAACTTCTCTGGAGCAATCCCTTACTTAGGCATTTGAGTGATCCCCCGGAGTACACCCTGGGTCCTCCAAACTGCGTTTGTTTTCGTCCTTTTCAGGTGATCGGGATCAGAAAGCTCGCCGGAAGTCAGATCGACATTGTATGTGTGTGTGTGTGTGTGTGTATTCAACCAATTAAAGAGGGATTGGGTACCATTAATCACAACAATAAACAAAGAATTTTGAACAAGAAAATTCAAATTTGGCTTTTCTTTGATTTATTATTACTGTCAAGCAATTAAAAACAATTTTTCGCTCTCAAACAATGTAGAAATCAATAATATATAAAGTGGTAAGTGGGTAAGCTTTCAAAAGTAAAGCCTAAGCAAATTATATCATATCTAGTCCCCAAAAGGGTGCAAGCCATGGTATCAAATTAAAGATGCCATCGTAAAAAAGGCACATAAATTAATGGAGGATGAAAGCTTGATATGGGTCTATCTTAATAATATATTGTATCTATTTATCCATCTCCATTTATGTATACATACATACATACATACATACATGCATACATACATATAAACATACATAAAAATTTAAAGAGTAATTAAAAAATGAATTAATCCTATAAAAAAATTAAATAAGAAAATGCATCTTACATGCACATAGAGTATTGTGGTTCAGGTGGTAGTGCGAGCTGCGGGAGTGCCTTTCACGAGGTCAGGTATTCAAACCCTCCCGGACTCGTTTCCGCCCCTGGACTCCTGAATTTACCCTCCCTTTGGAGTTGTGGGGTCAACTTTAAGGGGCGCAAGATTAGTCACGTGGACCGTAAAACGGACGCGTGGATACCCGGTGAGTATTCCAAAAAAGAAAAAAAAAAAATAGTACTATAAAATAGTTATAATTAAACAAATGAAAATGTTGATGGGAGAACTTATTCAACATAAATTTTTTAAAAACAAAAAGTTATATGTGAACACTAGATACTTTGACTACTTATTTTAATTTGAGTTACAGCCCACATGATAATAAAGTATTTTATTCTTAGTGATTGCATGTAGATAAGGGAGATTAGCTCTTTGCTGAGGAGAAAAGTGCTATGAATAATGGAAAAATGTCCTAACTACCTCTATATATATATATATTAGAGGTACATACATGATTACGAAGATAGTTTGAAATACAATTATCATTGTCATGAACCAAAAAAAAATGAATAAAATAAAATTAACTTTTGAAAATTTGACTCTTCTATTTTTATTTTTCTTCTTACTTGCAAAGATTTTGACTTTGTTAATATTGAATGCAACGCATACAGTCCATTACCAAAGGATTGTGAATTTAAAAAAGAATTATCCAAAAGATTGCATGCATGCACAAATTTTATGGAGTGACAGGAGCCCTATAGCTATAACACTACTTGCAAATATTGAATTTAAATTGTGATTATGTATGTGTGGAGAAGTATTCGATTTTAGGTTAGTTTTATTATTGAGAGTATCATTTCTTTTCAAAAATTAAAGAAGTCGAACATTAAAATTTTGAATGAGTTTCAAATTAAACATCAGGGAATTTATGATAGGCCTGAAAAAATTATTTCTTAGGTTAAACCTCCAGTAGGGTGGATAAAACTTAATTGTGATGGGAGTTGTAGGGACAATCCGGGTACTTCAGGAGGTGGAAGAATTATTTGGGATTGTCATGGTATGATAAAAGCAGTTTTTTCAAGTTCTTTTGGCAATAGTACGAATAATAGTGCGGAATTAAAAGCAATCAGGGTAGGAATTCGTTTGTGTAAATGTTTGCGTTATGTTAATGTGATTATTGAAAGTGACTTGCGAATTGTAATTAATTGGTTTCGGAAAGGTAGATGTACTTTGTGGTATTTTGGGAATTTTGGGAGGAGCTCGTGGCAGAGTTAGAAGGAGTGAATGTCATGGTGATGCATCAATATAGGGAAGACAATAATGCGACTGATTTTCTTGCTAAAGAAGGAAAAATGGAAAACAATGTAATTTACGAAAAACAACATCTTCTATCACGTTATCTGAAAGGTATTCTTCGGATGGATAGGTGGGGTATTGTTTCCGTTCGTCGTTAGTTCATCTCTAGAGTTTCGCTTGGTGTATTTCGTTTTTTTTTTGGTTATTTTTATATTTTTATCTCCTTTGTTAGTTATAATTTTGTTTGTCCTAATTTGGTTGGTTGATTTTAGCTTGTAACCACTGTATTCTTCCGCCAAAAGTGAGTGTTTATTAATAAATAAATGGAAGTGTCGCCTTCTTTTACCCAAAAAAAAAAAAAAACTAACTAGTTAAGTGCCCATTTTTTTTACTTATCTTTATAGATAGTTTTATGATGTAGAGTTAACATTTAGTGCCGATAAGTTGACACCCTTTTTTTTTAGGACTAAACAGGGAATTACCCTCAAATAAAGAAAATGAGAAAGTGAATGAATTTAAAATGAGAAAAATTGGTTCTTGAAAATTTTAAGGCTAAAAAATAGAAATTTGGATTTTTAAAGATGAAAATGCAATTTTGAAAATGAAAAAATGAATTTTAAGTTTGGAAAGAATTTAAAAGAAGGAATTTTAATTGGGAGCGAGTGAGGAGATTGAATTTAGAAATTGTAGGCTGAATTTTGAAAAGAAAAAAAAATGAATTTTGAAAAGGAAAAAATAAATTCTAAAGAAAAAAGACTTTTGAAAAAAAAAGTAGTTGAGGGAGCCCGCGTCTGGATTTTCACGCCCTATTTGAGATGAACGTCGTTTTTCTTATTCAGTCGACAAAAAAATAAAGAGGGTTAAAACGACGTCAATGTAGACCCCTGCCACTAAAGCTACCATCCGGCTCCTACAAGAGTTGAGCCACCTCTCCTACACCTCCAACAACCCTATATCACGCAAATCAGCTAGGTCTTCCATTCCTTCTCCTCCCTTTCCCCGAGAGTCCCTAATTTATGAAACAACGACTGGCCATGAAAGAGCACATCAGCCACTACCACTTATATACCCATTGATCCCTTGCAATGCCTAGCGGTCTTTAACCCACCAACTGTGCTTATAAAAGGCCATGCAGCATACTCATAAAAAGCAAGACAAGGACAGAGAAGATGGACATCAAAGAAGAGGAAGGAGAGGAAGGAACACGAGGGCTCCCCTGCTGCATTCCGATCGAACTCTAACCAAGGCATAGGAGCAGAGAGAGAACTAAAAAAAAAAAAAAAAAACGGAGGACAAGGATGGAGAGGAGAGAAGATGCGAAACAAAAGAGAATAACTTGAGCACGAAGACCCTTAATTGAAAAGGCCCCAATCCAGCACCAGTGACACTCCCATCCTTCTAAAACCTGCAGCAACTCTCTCTCTCTCTCTCTCTCTCTACAGCCATGTGTGCATGCAGGTAAAATGTGGCTATATGCATGGGTGAAAGTGTGTTTGTGTGCGAGAAGCCCGATGATGTTAAAATGGAAACGACAAAATATTTATGGTATCTCATAATGGAGCCATTTACCTAAAGACCTGGAATAACGGGAAAAGGTATCTTTGTTGGCGTGAGATAGAAAGGTTCTAGAAGAACCCTTGATTGTAAATCCCTTGTATCAAGGCTTTAATTGTAAATCTCTTGACACAAGGGATAACCTTAATTCTAACCTTAAAATTAGTATATACCAAAAATAGAAATCTTCTTGTATATAACTACCTACTATTCCATGTAATATTCATTGTGAAATAAACACATATTTTTTCCTTGATTTTAACATGGTATCAGAGCTAATTCTGATTCTGTAACCTAGCTTTTTCCCTAACCCTACCAGTGCCTTCTCTGCTGCCGCACCCAACAGAGCCTTGTGCATAGTGATTCTACATTCGTCAAGATTCTGGCCGTCCATTGCTTCAAGGGAAAACTTTATCTCCTGAAGGTCACAATCTAAACCCTCTATAGTGCCTCGACTTCCCAGTTTCCTGGAATCTTGGCACGCTAGGTAGGGACTGATTATTGCTCTTCCATTCCCAACTAATTATTGCTCTTTGATTCCCAATTGATTATTGCTCTTTGATTCCCGACTGATTACTGCTCTTCGATTCCTGACTAAGGACAAAAAGTTGATGTCAGGGATCGCTCGTCGGTAGCCCATTCAAGCCATCTAACGAAGCACATGTTTCACCGCACCTAATAGTGTCTTGCTGCTATTTCTGTGTGCCCAAGCATCCGACGAAATATCTATGTCCCATTCTGCCACACCCAACAGCGTTCTGCTACTTTTTTGTGTGCCCAACCCTCCAATGAAGCGGCCTTTTCTATTGTTGTGGTTTCCCTTTCTGCCACACCCATGGCAGAAACCAACCAACCAAACGACTCTCACTCCACTGCCATCATCCATCTTCCCCCCCCCCCGCCGCCTCGCCGTCCTTGCCTCAACAATCTCAGGCGTGCCCCACGAGTCCTCAGCCTTTCTCCATTGGACCGCTGCCCCTCTTGGTCCTTGGAAGCCTGCGCTGCCTGACGCAATTTGGCTACGCTGCCTAGCTGCGTACCTTCGCCCGAGAGTCCCGAGCTTTTCTGGCTTGGACGATGACCCCCTACGAGTCCTCCTGTCGCGCGTCGCGCCCTCTAGCCCCCTTCAACTCATTCCCTCCTCCTACACAGCCCGAGATACCCTGGCCCTTTTACAGGAGGTTTTCGTCGAGGTACTATTGACGAGTGTAGAAATGTGCTGTAGAGAGTAGGGCGTCATGGACTCGTCGCGGGGAAACGTGTCTCGTCGTGAGAAATTACTCAGGAAGTACCTATTTTCAAGGCTGAAACTCGTCAAATAAGGATGAAGGTTGGTCAGGCTACAACCAACAACGCTTTTGGACTCGTCGACGATGAGTTGTGGCTCGCCGAGAATTACGGCCACAAGTGAAAGATTTCTAAAGGTCAAGCGTTCATTATTGTGAGAGGATAACACCATGCTTTAATATTTTCTTCTCTCCATAAACACGTACCCTTCTGCCTTCTCTCTAGGTTTAGGCCTGGTTTCTAACGCGGTCAACGATCCAAAGCGTCACGCTACCCTAGGAAGTTTCTCTTCAATCGCACGAGAGATCGTGTGGTATGCACCAAGATTGAGGAACCATCCCAAAAATTGGGTAATAGTAATTATTAAAGTTTTTGCTGGTTTGATATTATTGGTGAGGAGAGTGTTGTTAGGAAAGAGTATACTGAAGTTTTGTTGTTGGAAAATGTAAAATTTTAGGATGTTGAGTTGGGGAACACCATGTGCGTAATTTTGGAGTATATTGAGTGCCATGGCCTTCTTAGTAGGTAAGGTAAGGGGACAAACTAAAGTCAATATTTTTCATAAAGTCTATTACCATATACAACATTATTTTCAGAAACTATGTATGTATTAGCCAAGTGTTTGGAAATACTGCAATTGAACAGGAAAAGGGATGTAATGATATTTATCAAGGAACTATGATTAGATCTGGTTTTAAGCTTAAAAAACAGTCTTGACGATACTGCTGTGTAGGAATAAGAATAATTTTCATGAACATTGTAATATATGATATGTGATTTTCCCAAACCAAGGCGTTTTTCTGAGTTTGCAGGGACAACCATGGGAACAGTATAGGACATGTTTAAAGAGTATGGTATGGAAACAGCCGAATAGGGATTCAAAACTATGTATGTTAAAATATGTTGGCGTAAGGGTCGTGGTTTTACATGATATACTATGCTGGTGTAAGGGTCGTGGTTTTACATGATAAATTATATCAGCGTAAGGGCCGAGGTTTTACATGTTATACTATGTTGGCATAAGGGCCGTGATTTATAAGATATAATATACCGACACAAGGGTCGTGATTTACATGATATGTTATGCAAAAAATTTATGAAAATATTATCATGACAAATATTATTATGAAATAGCTATGTATCATTATATGAAACTTATTATATATTATCAAAACCCTGATTGCTTGGTTTAGGCTTTTACGAAGCACAGTACTGTAGCTATGTGTTCATGATCATGTATATGTTAGTACTTTTTGGGTTATGACCCTAAGACACTTTTTGGTCTTTTTGGGATGTGTATATGTATATGACAGGTTTGGTAGAACTCTGGTATTGTGTTGGTTGGATGACTTGATATGTATATGATTTTATGTTTTCCTCTATTTAGGTATCAGGGTTGTATTTCAAGTATATCCCTGGTACCTATGGGTTCGGGTTGATCATGTTTTATTAGATCAACAAGATATCAGGATTATTATATTAAATGTTATTATATATATAAAAAAATTATGGTACAATGGGCAGGTCGTTACAATTTGGTATCAGAACTTAGGTTGTTAGGTTTTATAGACTCTAAAGTGTAGCAAAAACAATACTAGAGTATAGGAAAATGATTTGAGGTTTTGTTCTGCAGTTTAGAGGCAGGACTTCCGTGGTGGTTTCTGTGTCTTTTCTAGAGTGACGATTTCAGAAAAATCATAGTAAACTATTGTCGGGTTGTGCTTCTAAAGAATAGGACTGGATCTTGAATTAAGAAAAGGATGTCAAGATATGGTATTTTGGTTAGATGCGTATTATAATGTTGGCCTAACTGGGCTTTTCAATCTTATTTTGATGATAACAAAATGAAGGATGTTTTAACATGTATTGTTGAGTGGTTTTATTTCAGGACCAAACCAAAGGACACTCATGGTTAATCAGGGAAGTCACGCTGACATCCAGCAATCAAAATGAAAGCTTCTCAAATATATTGAAGAGATAAAAGACAAAATGAAGAGTCTGTTAAGGCTAAGCCGGACTGAAGTGAAGACTAGAACGATGTCAAAGAATGGGCTGCAAGACGTAGTTGCTTAAGGAAGATCATGCTTAGAAGACTATTGTAGTCGTCCAATTCTGCATTATTATTTGTTAAATCGTGACGTTCCTTCCGATACAAAGAGTAGCTATCAGCACTTGAAAAAACCCTTGACAAGTTTTGAAAATTGATATTTCGTTTTCAAGTAAACTAAAATTTTAAAAATCAGAAATAAAAATATTTGAAAAGAGGATAAGTGCCTCCCGCACCAAGCCGCCCATGCGCATGTAGGTCCGTCAGCCAACTGGCCCCCTAACGGTGATGTCTCGACGACGAAACCTTATACAGACGACGGACTTTCTGAAATTAGAATCAGTGCAGCCGACTGACATTCGTGCCTACCCAAGTTGCTGACCATTGAACATGTTCAGTTAGCCGACTGAAATTTTATTGAAACAAAGTTTTGGCAATACAACATTTGTTTCTAGTTCGGTCTGTCAGATCAATGGACCAATATACAAATGTTAACCCAGTCGAGTGAGTAGCCGACTGACTCTACAGAGATCTTGAATTTCAATAACGTATCGGGGAAAACCTCTTCTTTAAGAAGTCTATTAAAGTACCTCATTGCTCAATGAACAAATAATGATATGACATGTAATAAGGATGTTACGCTAAAATACGTTCCTAAAAGCCAACCTGCTCACACTCTTGTGGGGGCAAGGGGGAAATTTTATGAAATTGTGGTAGATGAAAGAAGCTTTGTTCTTATTTGCAATAAGATTTCACAAGTAAGAAAGCACATGGTCACTTCTCAACCGTGATCTTGTACGATTTTCTGATGTTGTTTGGTTGGTTTTGCCGTATGCTAAGTTCCTTTAACTGGTATAGCAACTTGCTATGTGTTTGAGAGTGTGTTGTACGCAGAGTTTATTATGTATGTGTCGTTGTGATTGAGTCTAGGAATTGTTGGTCGTTGGCCTAGAGGACTTGGGGATATGCTTAGAGAGGTGCGGCTCAAGCCTCTTTGAAGGATCTTTCGTGACCGAGGAATGAGGGATATCAGATTAGAGCGGCGGGCTCTAACTTACTGAAGGGGAGTGTGTAAATGTGTTGTTTCGCCGGTAAAGGAAACTAGTTTTCGTGAATCCTTTGGTGGTTTGCACAAAGGCTTCAGAGATGGAGTCGGCTGTGGTATAACACGACCGCAATATCGTAAAAATCGTAGGTTAGCTATCTCAACTCTCTCGTTCTTTGATCTTATTTTAGTGTATATTATATAACTGCCTAGATGTTTTTAAATTCCTTATCCTAAAACACTCGTGAACTTGCTACTACGAAACCTATAAGGTTTATTGTTGATTGGGATTGCGACGACACCGTAAGGAGTATATTGGGTTGAGCCTTCTTTGTGGAAACGTACGGGAGTCAGTGATTGGTGACACCCTCAACGATTCCCTTTTTTTTAACTGAAGGATTTAGTATGTGTCTACCACACATTGGAAAGGTAGTTTGTGGATGCACACTCCTCATGTTGATAACGAACAGTCAAATCATTAAACTAAGACGAGTAGTAAACATACAAGACAC